>NC_064627.1:429394941-429699460 GCF_023864275.1 Schistocerca cancellata
TTCTCTTCCTCATTTTTCTTCTGTCTTAGCCTCGGCATACATGCACACAGTATTTTCTCATGCTTGCACATTTTATGACAATATGTGCTTTAAACTTGGAAATGTTCTTGTTTGAAAGAGGTTATCATTTCTCCCTTGTCCTAACCCACATTCCTCTGTGTCAGAATTTGTCAGACAAGGCAACATGGAAGTTTGGTAAGAAGATGCAACTGATTGGCTGCAACTGTAGCAGCCTATATGCAAATTTGCATGACCACTCATAGAATCTGCCTTCATGATTTATGAAGTCTGATTACAGTTTCTTGAACACATTTTTATACACATCACCATTGGTGACACAAATCTTTATTACCAATACATAGTCTATCTTCACCCCATTAATGACTGACCAGGAAAACCAGCTACGTCAATCATTTCATTTTCTTTGACAAAACATCTTGTCATCCTAGACAATAATAATAATAACAACCCTGCTCTCATCAATCCCACTGTAAAACTATTACTATTATTATTATTATTATTATAAACATTCATGGTTGCCTGAATGAGTGGGTGCTAGTCATGGCACATCATAAAACCGGCTCTGGCTTAAAGCACAACCTCCACATACTGCAGGTTAAATGCCGTATTGGGGTTTCGGTGTATTCAATGTCCTGCATCACTTGGAATGAGGTAGAATCGTAGCCTCTCTAATGACATTACACACACCCAGTTGGCTAATGGCCAGTTTCTGTGTTGTTTGTCCCACTGCAAGAGTGCTGCTTTATATGCCACAGTGAGATACACAAACCCAAATGTCCATTGCTTACAGTTCCTTTCACTATGTTTGCTTGGAAACTGGTTGAGATGGACCTGCATTCACTGACAGCAGCAATTTTGTATCAGGTTTGAAACTGACTGTCACTTGTGATGAAGCAAGCTGGGATCTCTTTACTTCTTCTCTTGTTTTGCCATCTGCCTCCTTAAATTCATTTTATTCTCATTTTTGCCTAATTACCATTAACATGCATGAGTATAATCTGCATTTCCATAAAATAGAAAGGTTGGCCCTTATTCTTAAGGAAGATAACACCAGGTCTAATTTTATGCTTAGTTTTTTATATGTAATTAATTTCCTAATTTATTTTGACTATTCCAATACATGTTTTTGTTATAGGGTGAAATCAGTAGTTGTTCTGTGACTTAGATTCTATTGTTGACTTATATATAAATTCTGTACTAATTGTAAACATTTGGGAGAAGAACTACTAGGATTCTTAAAGTATTTATTTGTCTCTTTTTTAAAACATATTAGCAAAGCTAACACATAATTAATTCCAAAATAATTACCAGGTTTGTCAAAAGTATTTCATTATTTAAACAAATAATTTGGCCTAACCTTTGTAGTAGAAGCATCTATTAAAAAGAAGGAATTTTTTTATGTATTCAGTTAACTGAATGAGTTATGTTTTAATTTCTGCAATTTAAACATCCAACATGTACAGTTTCATTGCCTATTATTGTGAGGATATATATAAAGGACTGATATTTGATCCCAAGACAGTCAGTCCATGGCCGATTTTCACACATGAAATGCGTATTGGCTAGACTAACAATGATGCATTAACTTAACCATGGAATAAGTGCAACACAAATAGACTGTGTGTTAGAACAGTTAATGACAATGTCTGTTTAATTTATTTGAAAAATAGTGTCACATGTACCATATTATTCTGCAGGAACTGTGTGATTAGGTTTTTACTGCTCATTTACCAGTGGTGAACTGGCCATATAATTGTGTAATATTGGGGGATTGTGAACAGTGAAAGTAAAGAATTGTGAAACACAATTGTGCAACTGCTGGCTACATCATTTACAGTATTCAGTGCTGAACTTCTACGCTCTATTTTTCAGCCAGTATAACTATGCAGTACGTCAACTCTGAGAACTATCAACGAAGAAATAAACAGGCAAACGCACAGGCTGATGAGACTTGACACTTATCACCAATACCTATAGGTTAGGATCATCCTACGACCACTGTTCTTGTGTCGTGTTATGTGGCTGCGAGTGCTACACCATTCCTTGCATACACATCTTTCAGTACAAGTTTATACACCAGCAAATGAAGCAACCTCATTAACATAGCCACCATGAGCTGTCCAAACATGAGAGCTCATTTATGCCATTCTGTCACTTTTTCAGCTTGACCCATTATAATGGATGGATTCTGTAGAACTGCCTGGCACACACTCACCATTTCACTGCCATGACTGAAGTCATTGGGTGTAAGTTCTATTTGAACAACAGCACTCCAAAGTGACCAGTGTACCCTAGAAGAGGAAAATTAATATTTCGTCCAGTGAACTTAAATTAACATAACAGAGCTATACAGGTAACAGATCATTTAGGTCATAAAATGACTTTCCTAGCTTTCTTTGTCGGCTAATACATCAAATTGTCCTTCTCCATAGCTAAGCAAACAGCACACTGGGCTGCTGTGTGGAGCATCCAGATTCGCTTCGTGGTTCTACTGGGGATTTTTCCTTGGTAGGAGGATCAGAATGAGGTGCAGTTAATCTCATGAGGACAAATGAGGATCAATTGGAAGCAGTGGCTCCAAGATGACACTGGCTGGGAAAGCAGAGTGCTGATACTATGCCCCTCCATAAGGCATCCAAATTGTGCATAAGGCAGAGGATGTCACAGGCAGTTATCATCATCTAAATTCAATAAATCACACAATGTATTCTGTGAAGCCAAAAAATGCTTTAGGAAGTTTCTATAGCTGTCATTCATTACCAGTGTATAAGAAGACTGGATAGAGAATTTGACTGCAGCAACAGCATTAACACTGTAACTCTCCTCCTCAATGTTGAAGAAAAGTGGCATTTAATTTTGCTATAATTGCAGTTTACTGAAATAGCGCGAGTTTCTTGAAATATATTCATGTTCAAGCTGGCTCTGAGAACTGAGTTTCTTGCTGTGGAGTGGTGCACGTATTCATGCTACCTTTTGCCTGATGGTGCTGCTTTTCTTGTTTCTCACCATGTGGCGTGTTGTATGCAAACATCTTAGACAACTATTTTAATATACTGAGCTTTTATTTGAAAGTGGTGCAAGTCCATTTTTTAAATAAAAAGAGAGATCACATAAAACAGTTTTACACTAATCACAAATTATGTGGTATCTCATTTGTTATGACTACTCTCTCATTGAAAGCTCACACCAAATTTTATTCACAGCTGTTTGTTGTGCCTGGCTGATAGGTTATACACCACACATTAGTGTTTTGATGGTAGCATAATTTGTAGAGTTGAGTGTGAGCCACAAATGGTAAATGCACCTGCTGGGAGGGTCTAGTGAGAGCCACTGATGATACATGTCAGTGTGAACATCTCAGAGTTATTTAAGAGAAGTAGATGAAAGAAATTTAGAACCTAACTTAAAGGATTGATGCTCTCAATGATTGTTGTTTTGTTGTTACTTCAAGTTTTTGCTAAGAAGTCCTGTATTTTAATTGTTTTGCACACAACAGGTGCCTTTTTAAATAAATTTCAGCAGCCAAATTCAGTAATTCTTCCATTTATTCATAAATTTTTGCACCACCACACCACCCAGATCATTCACCTACTCCATAACGGCTAAGTTCAACTCAGTGCTACATGTGCTCTCTGCTCAGTCTTGCACCAGATCTTATACAGACACATGACAATTGCTAACTGCTTTCATATTGTTACAGTTTTAATTTATTTTGATTTATAGTGAGGAAATTTTCTTTTATAAAGCTTTAAATGTGTCAATTTATTCTGCAGAAACAAATATGAAATACGTATTTTTGTTAAACACAAAACATTCCTGCACGAAGTTTTGTAAAACATTTCATTTCAATAACCAATTTACAGACAAGTATATTTCAGAATATACATCAGAATATACAAGCAGACATTTGCTTGTGTCTGTGTATGTGCGGATGGATGTGTGTGTGTGTGTGTGTGTGTGTGTGCGAGTGTATACCTGTCCTTTTTTCCCCCTAAGGTAAGTCCTTCCGCTCCCGCGATTGGAATGACTCCTTACCCTCTCCCTTAAAACCCACATCCTTTCGTCTTTCCCTCTCCTTCCCTCTTTCCTGACGAAGCAACCGTTTGTTGCGAAAGCTTGAATTTTGTGTGTATGTTCGTGTGTCTATCGACCTGCCAGCGCTTTTGTTTGGTAAGTCTCATCATCTTTCTTTTTAGATATATTTTTCCCACACATCTATGGATATGTGTGTGTGTGTGCGAGTGTATACCCGTCCTTTTTCCCCCATAAGGTAAGTCTTTCCGCTCCCGGGACTGGAATGACTCCTTACCCTCTTCCTTAAAACCCACATCCTTTCGTCTTTCCCTCTCCTTCCCTCTTTCCTGATGAGGCAACAGTTTGTTGCGAAAGCTTGAATTTTGTGTGTATGTTTGTGTTCGTTTGCGTGTCTGTCGACCTGCCAGCACTTTCATTTGGTAAGTCACATCATCTTTGTTTTTAGGTATATTTTTCCTTCATGGAATGTTTCCTTCTATTATAACTATATATATATATATATATATATATATATATATATATATATATATATATATATAATTTTTTTTTTTTTTTTTTTTTTACCATTATCATACACGTGCATACTGTACAAGGTATAAGAACAGACTGAATTAACATGGCGGCTCAGATGAGTGACCTAAGTCCCAAAGATTAATGTTGTTTCTGGTCGATATGACCTATCGATGCCACAAGTGCTTTTTAGTAACTTCGGTTGAAACATTCTATGTACTTAATACAAAATTTGCCTTGCATGAATAGATCTTTATCTTCCCGTACTTAAAATTATTCAGATGACTGAATGGAAATATGTATGCACAAAGTCTCAGCTTGTACAAAATCATAATTTTTCCTATGATATAAGATGATGAACTTTCCTACTGCAGGTCATGAATTGCAAGTGTTGTTAAACAGTGATTAATATATGTAACAGACTCAAATATTATTGTAAATATACAATAACATAATAAAAATTGCAATATGAGATGTACTCTAATTAAAACATGAATCGCCTACTCTTATATGAAAATTTCAGACTTTTATGATACTACACATCTCACAGCCAACTTGACAACATTATGTCAAAAATGTAATAGAGCAAGTTGCCACAAATTGGCATTTTTTTCCAGTTTTTTTGTTGCTTGATGAAGCTTAATAATGTGTAAGGTAGACTAAATAGGAATGAAGGGAGGTTGTGCTTCATAATTGAGTACCATTCTGACAGGGAATATGGTATTCTTCTCCTCATAAATTGTTAGGCAATTAAATTTGCCTGTCTTATACTCACACTTTTTAAAGAAAAGTTTATAAATGTCACACATATCAACAAAGTGGGAAAAGATAGGTTGTAACTTAATGTGTCATCTTTACAGTAATTAAAGATGACTCCTTGCACTGTGTAGTTTTAACCTCCCACAAATCATCATTAAATTTCTCTTAGTCTCTTCATTATTTTCAAAAGCATCAAGAGGCATAAGATACACAAAAGAAAAACTTTTCACTTATCTTCATTTTCTCTTCTTGTTGGCTCCAAGTCTTGCATCTAGGGATACATTCTCGTGGCTGAAATTTCGATTTAACATTGTGGGTTCCTGATAACCAAATAACTGATGAAGATTTTGCCTGTATATTTCCTGAATTTTATTCTTTGTCACATTATTATATATCCCACCATTTTTACAATTTCCCCTTAATATTCCAAATTACACTGTTAGTCTCAATCACATAAGTACATCTGTCTCCATCACAGGCATGTCCACTACAACTTACATTCTGCGATACTCACAATATTCCAAAGAGTTTACAAAGCAAAAGAGTTTACAAACTTTCTTGACAAAAGAAGAAGCTTCGCTAAAATATATCATTATTTTGTAAATGAGTCCAGTAATAAATTTTATAATTATCGTCAGATTGTAAATTAATAACAGGAATTTGAAGTATACCAGAAATTTCATAATTTCAAACATTTTTAAAAGAAGAGTAATTTTAACTGTATGTACATAGTACTACCAAATTAAGTTCTTTTTTATATTTTAGCCTGAAATATAATACATTGTATACAAAATCATATGAAATTCTCTTACTGAAATAGCCGAGAATGTTCTCCTATACCAGATTCGGGATTAATCCTGGTATTGGCTACTTTTACATATGAAAAAAAGGTTATGTTAGAAAAGGGTGTCCCTTTACAAGCGTAATTAAAGATGACTCCTTCCAGCAGTATGGGTCAAAAGTGGTAGAACTGCTAGGTGGTATTATGACAAAGTGAAAGGCATCTGAACCATAAAATACAGAAACAACATCAAAGCATCATTAAATCATTGCCTAAAATGAACTTAATAACTAAGAAACTTATAATCTCATGTTTAGGCACTTGAATTAAGGGTATATCCAGTGAGGGGGGGGGGGGTGAGAGGGCAGACCCCCCACCCCCCGTCCTGCCCCCATCCCTAGAATAAGAATCTCCATCATTCAAACTGGCAATCAGCCTGCCAGACAGGTAGACAAATTCACTAGCAGTTGAAGGAAGCTACAACATCTAGTTGCTGCCCTGTTCTCTCAACCCGTGCTGCCCCCCCCCCCCCCCCCCCCTCAAGCCTTGGGTAATCTTCTGATTTGAACAATGACCTGCTGCCTTTTCATGATTTTGCAAATGTCTGCCAGTGGCAGAAAAGAGAGGACACTCTAACAACCTACTACAGTCATTTGGCCTCTAACAATACTCTACACAAAATATTAAATACAGTAATCCTACCATCCTATTTATGTAAGAACAGTTTTTATTTATCAAAAGAGGCTATTTCTGTGACAAGCTGAAAATTTTCTCCATTAGCAAGCACACTACATAGAATATACTGCACATGAGAATTAAGATAATTTAAAACTTAATGCACTGATCAGGCAGAACATTATGACCACCGACCTACTATTGATATAAACCTGTCCAGGTGATTGCATTGTCACCTGGCAAGGAATGATTGCTACTCAGACACATACACAGTGCCTGCAGTATCAGTGAGCGCACTGTCCATGTGTATAATGGGGAAGGTGCACATTCTATCTGAGTTTAATTGTGGTCAGATTGTGATCACCTGGAGGCTTGACACGAGCATTTCGGGAACTGCACAACTTGTCAGATGTTTGAAGAGTGCTGCAGTGAGTGTCTTCAACACATGGCAAAACCAAGGAGAAACCATGTCCAGATGTCATGGAGCCCTCATTACAGATGTCGGATTTCATAGGCTGGGCATATTGGTAAAACAGGATAGACAGCCAACTGTGACAGAACTAACATCAGACTTTAATGCTGGGCTGTGTACAAATGTGTCTGAACACATGCTGCACGGAACACTCCTAATGATGGGCCTCCACAACCGATGATCCATGCATGTGCCAATGTTAACATGACATTGAAAACTATGACTGAAATGGGCACATAACCATCAGAACTGGACGTTGGTGCAGCGGCAGAGCACTGCATGGCCTGATAAATCCTAATACCTTCTTCATTGTGCTGATGGGATGGCATTAATCTGTTGACTTCCAGGGGATAGCTGCTTGACACCTGTATTGTGGGATGGAGACAAGCTGGTGGTGACTGCAGTATGCTCTGGGGAACATCCACGTGGTCATTCATGGGTCCAGTGGAGCTTTTGCTAGGCACAGTGACTTCCAAGAAGTATTGTACACTGGTTGCAGGCCATGTACAACCCTTCATGACGATATTTCCTGACAGCAGTGGCAGTTTTCAGTGCAATAATGTGCTATGTCACAAGGACAGGAGTGTGATGGAGTGGTTCGAGGAACACAGTGGTGAGTTCCAGTTGGTGCGCTGACTCCCCAACTCACAAGATCTGAAACCGATCGAACACATCTGGATTGTGGTTGAACATGGTGTCACAGCTCATTGTCTCCCTTCCGGGAATTTATGGGAATTAGGTGACACGTGTGCACATGTGGGGCCAACTCCTTCCAGCGAGCTACCAAGGCCTCATTACTTCCATGCCATGATGCGTCGCTACTGTTATGCATGCCAAAGGTGGACATACTGGCTGTTAGGTAGGTGGTCATAATATTCTGGCTGATCAATGTATAACATTATGCATCTGCATAAGGACAGGGTTTAGATGCAGATATGGTCCAAGGGTATACTTTCCAAGAGGAAAACATTCCACATGGGAAAAATATATCTAAAAACAAATATGATTTGACTTACCAAACAAAAGCGCTGGCAGGTCGATAGACACACAAACAAACACAAACATACACACAAAATTCAAGCTTTCGCGACCAACCGTTGCTTCATCAGAAAAGAGGAAAGGAGAGGGAAAGACGAAAGGATGTGGGTTTTAAGGGAGAGGGTAAGGAGTCATTCCAATCCCGAAGCGGGAAGACTTACCTTAGGGGGAAAAAAGGACAGGTATACACTCGCACACACACACATATCCATCCGCACATACACAGACACAAGCAGACAATGTCACATCATATATATATATATATATATATATATATATATATATATATATATATATAACGGTTGCCTCGTCAGGAAAGAGGGAAGGAGAAGGAAAGACAAAAGGATATGGGTTTTAAGGAAGAGGGTAAGGAGTCATTCCAATCCCGGGAGCGGAAAGACTTACCTTAGGGGGAAAAAAGGACAGGTATACACTCGCACACACACACATATCCATCCGCATATATATATATATATATATATATATATATATATATATATATATAATAGAGGGAAACATTCCACGTGGGAAAAATATATTTAAAAAGAAAGATGATGAGACTTACCAAACAAAAGCGCTGGCAGGTCGATAGACACACAAACATACACACAAAATTCTAGCTTTCGCAACCAACGGTTGCCTCGTCAGGAAAGAGGGAAGGAGAAGGAAAGACAAAAGGATATGGGTTTTAAGGAAGAGGGTAAGGAGTCATTCCAATCCCGGGAGCGGAAAGACTTACCTTAGGGGGAAAAAAGGACAGGTATACACTCGCACACACACACATATCCATCCGCATATACACAGACACAAGCAGACATTTGTAAAGGCAAAGAGAAACTATACATACAAACTATATATACAAGCTTTCGCAACCAACGGCTGCCCCGTCAGGAAAGAGGGAAGGAGAGGGAAAGACGAAAGGATTTGGGTTTCAAGGGAGAGGGCAAGGAGCCACCCCAATCCCCGGAGCGGAAAGACCCACCCTAGGGGGAAAAAAGGACGGGCACACACTCGCACACACACACACACATCCATCCACACATACACAGACACAAGCAGACATATACAGACTTTGCCTCTGTATATGTCTGCTTGTGTCTGTGTATGTGTGGATGGATGTGTGTGCGAGTGTGTGCCCGTCCTTTTTTTCCCCCTAGGGTGGGTCTTTCCGCTCCCGGGATTGGAGTGGCTCCTTGCCCTCTCCCTTGAAACCCAAATCCTTTCGTCTTTCCCTCTTTCCTGACGGGGCAGCCGTTGGTTGTGAAAGCTGGAATTTTGTGTGTGTGTTTGTGTGTCTATCGACGTGCCAGCGCTTTCGTTTGGTGGGTCGCATCATCTTTGTTTTTAGATATGTTTTTACCACGTGGAATGTTTCCCTCTATTAAAGAAAATATTAACATACAATGAACATTCTATCAATAACTAACTGAAATAAATTTGTTATCAACATACTATGGGAACTGAACTTGCAGGTGCACAAAACAAATACAAGAGTTGGAACTTAAATAGTGACAACTATTTATTCACAACCAATACAAAAGAGTGACATGTTTGCACCTGTTACTGTCCTTCAAAGTAGTCACCAGCATTGTGTAGAGCCCATGGCCAGTGATGTGGAAGGCATAGTATACTGTTAGCAGAGCCTGTTCTGTTGATGGTGCAAATGGAGCGATCTACTGACTGTCGAATCTCTTGAACAGTTCTTAAGCGAATGTCATGAAGTGGTTCCTTCATCTTTGGAATCAAATCAAAGTCACAAGGACTTAAGTCCGGGGAGTATGGTGGATGGTACAGTATTTCCCGTACTTCCCAGTCCCATCGACTGAACAGAGCAGCTACAGCTTGCGCTGTATGTGCCTGCGCATTGTCATGCAAAATGATGGGTGGTTGCACAGAGTGTCACTGCTTCTTTTGCAAAGCTGGTCACAGCTGATGCTCCAAAAATGAACAGTAATACCATGCAGTGATGGTCTGCTGTGGAGGAATGTAATGCATTAGGATAACACTATCACAATTGTACACAAGAATCACCATAACTTTCACCATACTGAGGCTCTGATGCACTTTCGACTTACGCGGCGATCCATAATGACGCCATTTGTTGGATAGGTGTTTCAGTTTTGGCTCGTACGATGTGGTCCATGTCTCATCCAGTGTTATGAGATGGCTTAAGAAAGCCTCTCCTTCGCACTCATAGCATTCCAAGTGCATCTGAGCAGCGTCATCATGCATCCATTTCTGCATTTCCGTCAAGTCATGCAGAACCCATTGTGATGGAATATTTTGCATGCCCAGCTGTTCCTTCAGGATGCAAAGCACAGTTGTATGTGCTAATCTGGTTTTGTGCATGAGCTCACGAATCATACGGCATCAATCACCGTCCATTAATACTGCAACAGCATGCTCTTCTTCTTCAGAGACGCTAGGATGACCTGCCCGATGCATGTCTGCCACACACAAATATTGCCTTTAAATATGTCTCCTTGTGTCCGTATATGTGTGGATGGATATATATATGTGTGTGTGTGTGTGTGTGTGTGTGTGTGTGTGTGTGTGTGTGTGTGTGTGTATATATATATATATATACCTGTCCTTTTTTCCCCCTAAGGTAAGTCTTTCCGCTCCCGGAATTGGAATGACTCCTTACCCTTTCCCTTAAAACCCACATCCTTTCATCTTTCCCTCTCCTTCCCTCTTTCCTGACGAAGCAACTGTTGGTTGCGAAAGCTTGAAATTTTGTGTGTGTGTGTTTTTTATTGTGCCTATCTACCAGCGCTTTCCCATTTGATAAGTCTTGGAATCTTTGTTTTTAATACATTTTTGTGTAAAGAGAATGACAACTCAGCTGCAAACCCAAATACTTTAAAACCTCATATTGGGGAATCCAGTTAACCATATATTTACACTCTAGAATTGCTAGCAAAAGCATAAACCAGACTGACTAAGCTGTTAATGAGAATATGAGAGAACCCTAAGAATTTAATTGCAGCACAGTGGTGTGTGCTTAGTGAAGAGAACATTTCATTTCAGAAGTTGTGTTTGCAGTCAACATTATTCCGCTATTGTTTCTATATTACAAGGCTCACTGGCATGATTTCTATCAAAATTATGCAGAACAGAACAGTTTACACACTATGTACACATGATGTGCAGGTGTGTGTGTGTGTGTGTGTGTGTGTGTGTGTGTGTGTGTGTGTGTGTGTGTGTGTGTGTGGCTACCTATTTGCATTTGCAGATTCGTAACTAGCACAATGGCTTAAAGTGGATAACAGCATAAAGTACTAATCTTTGACATTAATCAATGGAAAAAGTAAAATTCTTTGTCTTCTATATTACAGATGCTGATGTTTCAATTTCAAAAATTTGTCTATAAATTAGGAGATTCCCAGAAGATAAGTTCTCAGTGTATAGGGTACTTCAAAATAGATATAACAATTACAAATGATTATAACTATGTAATTCATAGTGATACACCAGTAAAGAGAATCTAAAAGAAAGTTCATAATTTTATTGATGAATAGGCAAAGTGAAAAGTTATGTGCCACGAGTGAAATTAGCAGATCCCATACAAAAGGTATTTTGTGTGTTAGAATTTAACGATTATCATTACATCATCACAATGCAGTGAAAATATTGTCAGAAACACAATTAAGCCCCTCCAAATGCCAAATATTCAGTTGTTTGAACATAGTCCACAGAAGTTGACACTCAAGACTATTGGGGAGCTAGAAACGGCACAAAAAAGGGTTTAGCATCTTCTCAAAATAACCTGGAAATGTAACCGCACATAATACAAATTTTACATGAATTGAAACAGGAAGACTATGTCAAATGTTAAAACTGTGTTACAGCAATGCTGGAAGCCACTGTGGAATAGACATTTGCTGTGTATCTATTTTTAATGACAAGGTAATCTTCTACGTGATGGTAAGGTCAGATGATACAACATTTGATATGGTGCACAGAAAAGTCTTTGTGTGTAATTGCACATCCACATGACTCACCAAAAGTTAATGTGTTCTGTACAGTGTCAACACAAAAACTGTATGCTTCATTTTTCTACATTAAGGTTGGTGATTTGGCAAACATTTACTAGGATATGCTTGGGCAATGGATGATACCACAACTTGATACGGATTCCATGGACAACATTTTTAGCAAGATGGAGAACCCCAAATTGGTGTATGGAGGTTCAGAAATTTTTAAATCAACATCTTCCAAACCTTTTGATCAGTCATACTGGAAATGGTGACACTGTGTCCTGCTCTTGGCCACATAGATCTCTGGCCTGGCACCCACTGATTTCTTTTTTCATGGGATTATGTGAAAGAATTTGTGTGTAGGCCTCCTGTCCCACAAATCAATTTCAGAATTCAGCTTGTGCATTTCTAAAGTGTTCACTCTGGTGAATCCACATATGATTCAGAATCTATTATGTAAATGGATTATTGCTTGTCTGTACAACCAAAGAGAGTTCTATAGAACACCTAGAAAATACGCAAAAAGAAACTTGCTTTTATGTTGTCTGTAATTCTTACTGATGTATTACTACACATTAAACAGTAATAGCCATGTGCAATTGCTATATTAGATCTGAATTGTTTTGTACATTTTTTGATGATTTTTAAACAATGTATGCACTAGCCATGATTAATTATGCTCTGTGCAAAATTCTACATGTCAGCCTTCAATTTGATTTCTTTCCTTAGTTCATGTTCTCCTATAATTTTTCCTTCTCTTCCTTTTCCTGCCATTGAATTGCAAAGCACCATCGCAATCCAATTTTCGCCTGCCTTAATGATTCGAATAATTTCTTTTTCTCATTATACATTCTTACAATCTCTTTACCACCTGCAGAACTAGAAAAGCTTTATTCTTGCACTACTGTGGTGACTATTGGGTTTTTTCCCATCTTGTCTGTGATAATCCATTCACTGTAACTCCACCACTTTCTTGTTTTCTTATTCATTATTAGATCTGCTCCTGCATTACAGATATTTGATTTTCTGTTGATAACAATGTACTCACCTGTGCATAACTGTTGTTCTTCCTGTGACTGTGTTTCACTTATTCACACTATATCTCACTTCAGTGAAACCATTTCTCTTTTTAAATTATCTAATGTACCCACAAAACTAAGAGCTCTAACATTTCATGCTCCAACTCATATAACACCAATTTCATTTTTCCTACTGGCAAAATTCTGTCAATGGCCTTACCGCAGTGGTAACACCGGTTTCCGTCAGATCAACAAAGTTAAGCACTGTTGGGCTGGGCTAGCACTTGGATGGGTAACTGTTCAGGTCTGCCAAGCACTGTTGTCAAGCAGCATGCATTCAGATCGTATGAGTGCAACTGAGGAGCTATTTGACTGAGACGTAGTAGCTCTGGTCACGAAAACTGACAATAGCCAGGAGGGGGATGTGATGACCGCTTGCCCTTCCATACTTGCATCCATTGATGTCTATTGGCTGAGAGTGACACTGTGGTCGGTCAGTACTGTTGGGCCTTCTGAGGCCTGTTCGGACAGAGATATTGGTAAAATTTTCCTGAGTAGTCCCATTCTGGAGATCTGAATGGGGGACTGTTTTACCTCTGGAATATTTTACCCAAGATGACGAAATCATGATACAATCATACACCACAGCTGCATGTCCTTGGAGAAATGTAGAGGTTGTAGTTTCTCCCTGCTTGTAGCTGTTCGCAGTGCCAACATAAAGCCATGTCGGCTAATGTTTCAAGGCTAGACCAGTCACTCATCTAGATGGACGACCTTGCAACTATTTAACAGGCTGCTACCCTTCTTCAGGAACCATATGTCAGTCTGGCCGCTCTACAGGTATCCTCCATTACGATTGCACCTACTGTACAGCTATCAGCATCAGTGAGCATGCAAGACACCCCATCTCAGTATGGTCCATGGTTCGTGGGAAGCCTCTTACAATCTTTCATTCGGTAAGCTATTTATTTTCTATCCTTCTCTGTATAGGCAGAACACAGTTTCTGGTCACTCACACTGACAATAACGCAGAGATTGATGGAGTTCTCAAGGTCAATGAGAGCAGAATTCATGAAGTGAACGGCTAACCAAAAGAAAAGTCAAGAGTGAAGCGAGGTTTTCTTAAGCATGTAACAACAGTTCAGCTGCAATCTCAAACATCTTCTGTCCCCTTTTGCCAATACAATGCCTTGGGTCCACTCGCTGTTCTGGATGAAAGTACGAAACACAATGTGGGATCCCTCACAGTAATACGGCTGTATGAAAATGCAGTGGACCCGTGGAATCAAGCACAGAAGATCAGACAAGGTGTGGTGTCTGCTTGTGTGTAAAATTTCCACTGGACTTTGTCCATATATGATGGTGGATTGGTAGGTGGTGAGGAAGATGATGAGTGCTACTCCCAAGTCTGTGTTTTTAAGGCCTTGACCAACTGCTAAGCATCTGAAGTGGACAAAGGATGGAAAGGGGCAGTGGCCAGCTCCTTAATGCAGTTGCATTGACAAAAATCCTGGAACGCAGATGCAGTGAAATGAGGGCTGTTGTTGAAAACCAGGGTGGAAGGTGTCCCCTCTAATTGTACAGCAAAATCAGCAAGCACTCTTTGCCAGCATGATCAGGACAAAGCCAAGGGTTGAAATGCTGTGGTGGGGCTGACTGAATGTAGGCACAGGGCTGGCAGTTCTGGGTGGTGCGTTATATGGTGGCGTCAATACCAGGCCAGTAAACATGATGCTGCAGCATTGGCTTCATCCTGTGCAATCCCCAACGAGGAGGAGCTCCAGTATGGGGGGTGGGGTATAGGAGGAGCCGCCACCAGGCATTCAGAATTGTCCATCAATGTAACACCATCAGTGACATTAAGCCTGAGTTGTAATGAAAAACTGGAGCTTCATTAGGGGTTAATGTCATTAGGCAGGTGCTCTGGCCAACCCACTGTACAGCAAACATCAGCCTGTGGAACAATGGAACATGGCCTGTTTCTGCAGCCACTTCAGACACCTTAATAGGGAATTCTTGGAGGCTGTGTTGCTGATTGGCATCTAAAACAATTCACAGACCTTTGTGCCTGTCAAACTCTGCATCCGGGCCACAGGACAAGTGGGAAAGTGTGTCTGCATTTGAGTGCAGCATGGTGAAGCAATAATGGATCTAATATGTATAGTTACTCAGGAACAATGCCCACTGTTGCAGATAATGTATCATGAAGTTTTAAATGGGGGCTGCATAGCGGGGTTTGTGACCGTTGATCATGTGAAACTTAGTACCCCAGAAATATACATGAAACTTCCTGACTCAGGAAATGATAGTCTGTGTATCTTTCTTAATTTGTGAATAATTCCTCAGTGCCACAGAGAATGCTTTAGCATCAAATACAATGAGCTACTCCATACCATCTGCATATTTGTGGGATAGCATGGCACCAATATGAAGCATCAGTGTCAAGTGTTAAGATTTGAGGGAATGGAGAGTTGCTAAACAAGGCGATGACCTAAGGTACTTTTCAAGCTGCACTAGAGCTTTCTGGCATGCCTCTGACTACACAAATTTAACACTTTTTCTCCCCCACAAATGATTTATTGGGTGGGAATTCTGAGCTGCACTGGGAATAAATTTTGCATAATAATTGACTTCTCCTAGGAATGGCTGAAGTTCTTTGCAGCTGGTAAGTTAGTAATTATGTTCACATGATCTTGTTGCTATGAGAGCGAGCTCTTCTTTATGTAAGACATATTCCAAGCACTTTACGCTTGGCATAAAGAAACTACATTTGCTGAAGCAACAGCTTGGTGCTGCTCATACAACATGTATAGGTTATGCAGGTGCTGCTCCCACAAGCAAGTAATCTAAATAATTAACACAGTTCAGGACACCTTGGATAAGTTGCTCAATGTATATCTGATTTATCACGGGTACATTTGTGACTCCAAAAGGCAACCTGTTATAACAAAACATGCTGAATAGCATATTAACCACAAATAAATGTTTCATCATATCATCAACAGGCAACTGAAAGTAGGCATCAGAGAGGTCTATCTCTGAAAAATAGACCTTTAAAAACAATGTTTCCTCACTCGGTTTTGCAACAATTCCTCCAGCCTAGCAATTGGATGAAGATCGACATTTGCTCCCACATTAACAGCGTACTTAAAATCACCACAAATTCAAGATAATCCATTTTGTTTCTACATCTACATAGATACTCCGCAAGCTAGTGTACGGCGTGCGGCAGAGGGTACCATGTACCACTATTCATCATTTCCTTTCCTGTTCCACTCGCAAATAGAGCGAGGGAAAAATGACCACCTATATTCCTCCGTATGAGTCCTAATTTCTCGTATCTTAATTTTGTGGTCCTTATGTGTATGTTGGTGGCAGTAGAATCATTCAAGTCAGCTTCAAATACTGGTTCTCTAAATTTTCTCAATAGTGTTTCTTGAAAAGAATGCTGCCTTCTCTCAAGGGATTCCCATTTGAGTTCCCAAAGCACCTCCATAATATTTACATGTTGTTTGAACCTACCGGTAAACAAATCTAGCAGCCTCTGAATTGCTTTGATGTCTTCCTTCAATCTGACAACAATCGAGCAGTACTCAAGAACAGGTCACACCAGCAACCCATATGTAGTTTCCTTTACAGGTGAACCACTCTTTCTTAAAATTCTCCAAATAAACCAAAGTCTACCATTCACCTTGCCTACCACAGTTCTCACAAGCTCGTTCCATCGTATACTGCTTTGGAACGTTATGTCCATATATTTAAATGACTTGACTGTAGCAAGCAGGATACTAGCAGTACTGTATCTGAACATTACAGGTTTGATCTTCCTACTCATCCGCGTTAACTTACATTTTTCCACTATTAGGGCTAGCTGCCATTCATCACACCAACTGGAAATTTTGTCTACGTCGTATCTTCCTTCAGTCTCTCAACTTCGACACCTTACCATGCACTATGGCATCATCAGCAAACAACCGCAGATTGCTGCCCACCTTATCTTCAAATCATTTATGTATATAGAGAAGAACAGTGGTTCTATCACACTTCCCTGGGGCATTCCTGACCATATCCTTGTCTCTGATGAACACTTGCCACTGGGGACAACATACTGGGTTCTATTATTTCAGCAGTCTTCAAGAGACTCACATATCTGTGAACTTATTCCATACACTCGTACTTTCATTAACAGCCTGCAGTGGGGCACTGTGTCAAATGCTTTTCAGAAATTTAGAAATATGGAATCTGTCTGTTGCCCTTCATCCATAGTTTGCAGTATATCTTGTGAGAAAAGGACAAGCTGAGTTTTGCACGAGTGATGCTTTCTAGAACCGTGCTGATTCCTGGCTATAAGCTTGGCGGTCTAAAGAACATTTTTTTATATTCAAACTGAGAATATGTTCACAGATTCTGCACCAAACAGAAGTTAGGGATATTGGTCTGTAATTTTGTGGGACCATTCTTTTACCATTCTTATAAACTGGAGTCACCTGTGCCTTTTTCCAGTCACTTGAGACTTTGTGCTTAGCGAGAGATTCACGATAAATGCAAAACAGTTAAGGAACCAATGCCGTAGAGTAGTCTTTGTAAAATCAAACTGGGATTCCATCTGTACCTAGTGATTTTTTACTTTCAAATCTTTCAATTGTTTCTCTATCCAGGGATGCTCATTACTATGCCATCCAAATGGGAGTCTGTCTAATGGTCAAATGACAGTATGTTTGTGCAATTCTCCTGAGTGAATGATTTCTTGAACATGAAATTTAAAACTTCAGCTTTCGTATTGCTACATTCAACTGCCATACCAGACTGCTCAACAAGGGCCTGAGTAGAAGCCTTAGACCCACTTAGTCATTTTACATAAGACCAGAATTTCCTCGGGTACTCTGCCAGATATTTTGCTAAGATGTGATGGCGGTACTTGTATGCTTCGGGCATAGATCTTTCCACAGACGCCCGAATTTCTACTAACTTTTACTTGTTGTCATTTGTACATTCTATTTTGAACCAAGTGTGCAACAGCCTCTGCTTCCTCAGTATTCTCCGAACTTTGCTATAAAACCATGGTAGGTCTATTCCATCCTTTATCAACTTAATAGGCACATGACTCTCCAGACCGTGATTTACAATCTGATTTAACTTTGCCCATAACTCTCCTACATCCATCTTACTGGAGCTAAGGGATGCCAATTCACTGTCTAAGAGAGATGCATTCTGTTTATATGCTCTATCCAGAAGAAACACTCCCCTAGCCTTCTTGAATGATTTATAAACTTTTGTAATCACAGTTGCTATAATGACATTGCAATCGCTAATCCCCATTTCTATACTGACATTGTCGATAAGGTCTGGCCTTAGCTACAAGGTCTAAGATATTTGCATTGTGTGTTGGCTGCTGAGCTAGCTGCTCAAGACAGTTTTCAAAAAACATGACAAAAGTATTTCGCATGACTGTCTGTCTGTACCCCCTGCAACAAATCCATAGACATCCCAGGTGATACTCTGTAGGATAAAATCTTCTCGGTTCTCAAGCCACATCACTTCCAATAAAATTCTTGAGCTTCCGATTGCTATCTCCGCCATCATCACCAGGAGTAAAGCTACTGACTGCTGGGACTGGCTCTATTTTCCACTTACACACCTATGATTATGGTGGCTGGCACCAATTAGAGAGGGCTGAAATGATGCGTGTGCAGAAGGCAAGTTGGGCAGCTCCTAGCAGCTCCGGCCCACCGTGGGACCAAGTGATGTCAGGTGGTGCAAGTGACTGGCGCCACATTTGGAAATGCTGCTCTCACCCCCCTACAAGCGTTAAGCATCCGCCATTGGTTCCTTTCGGATCCAAAGCCTGCCCCCATGTCCTACTTAGTGTGCAGCCCTGGTCTCTGTTGAAATTTTTGCTGTTCGTTCTTATCTTGGCTGCCTCTTTTATGCAGACACGTGGGCCAAGACTTTAGTGTTCTCAGACAGTATTTTGTGTCTGTTTTCAAGGCAATGCTCAGCTAAAGCTGACTTGTCATGCTCCCTTTGCGTAATATGTCTCTTGTGTTCGGTGTAACGCTCTGCAACTGTGTACATTGTCTGGCTTACATGATGCTATCACACTCACTAGAGACGCCATACACACAGGGCACATGAAGAGCTGTGTCACGTTTAACAGGGCACAACATATTTTGTATCTTGGAGCGGGC
Source organism: Schistocerca cancellata (assembly GCF_023864275.1). Lineage (NCBI taxonomy): Eukaryota > Metazoa > Arthropoda > Insecta > Orthoptera > Acrididae > Schistocerca > Schistocerca cancellata. Next base: position 429,414,420 of record NC_064627.1, read on the forward strand.
CGGAACACTGGTCTCAGTTCATATCTCTGCAGTAAATATCCTAACTTCCTGTTCATTGCCCCACAGTATGGCAGGAAAGCCACCGGCTTGGCTTCTTCTGCCGATTCACAAGGTGTCCTTCTTCGGTGACTCCTGAAAGCATTTGCAATTTCTCTTTTGCTGTAGCCATTCTCCCTGAACATGTGCCTCAAGTGCTGCAATTCAGACTGTAGGTGGTTGTCATCATAAAAAACTTTGGCTCCATATATTAACGTGTTTAGGACTACTTTCTTGTGTACTGGATAGTGAAAACTACTGGTATTCAAACATTGACCAGTGTGTGTTGTTTTCCTGTACACTGAATGACCAAGCCAGCCTCCTGCCTTCCACTCAACTGAAACATGTAAGAATGGTAGCTTGCCATCCTTCTCCATCTCGATGGTAAAATTTAATGTTGGACACTGTTCACGAGATCCATGAAATGCTGCAGTGTATTTCCACTGTGAGGCCAAATCGATGTACCTAAGGAAGAAAGATGGATACAACACCGCAGAGTTCAGAGCCTTCTCCTCAAAGTGCTCCATGAAGAAATCGCGACGGCAGGAGACAGTGGTGACCCCATTGCTGTGCCAACCATCATTTCATAATATTTGTCATGGTACAAGAAATACGTTGTCATTAGATCATGATGGAATAACTTGACAATTCCGGGTGAAAACTGCTGGGCCAAAAGATCCAGTGTGTCTTGTACTGGCACCCTCATAAAAAGTGACACAATGCCTAGAATAACCAATACATCAATTCGGCCCAACAATTAACTTGCTTTCACCTATGCCTCTTATACATGACCAGATAACTTCACTGTCACACTTAATCTTGACCTCACTAGAGACAATATTTTTGTCGAATGCAATGAATGCTCTATGGCCTCTAATCAGTATTTCCTATAATGTTCAATGACTCATTAAATATCTCAGGGCTTTCCACTTCGGATTTCAGCCAGTTCTTGGGCCCAAGAATAATTTGAGTGCGAGAACTTTCGTGGAGGGCAGTAAATTTGGGAACCTTACTACGAATACTTTGACAGTTTGCTGATACAATTATGACAGTCGAAGCATCTTTATTTGAATGCTGTTTGACTTCCCTTGCTGCATATCGACTGGCGAGTGTTCGTCAGAGCACCTCAAACTACTGCCTAGCCCAAAAAGACTTGAAGTGTACTCCACAAGTACTCTGCTACTTGAGTAGCTGTTTCCTTTGTATGCTGCACCCCTGACCTATCAAGGAGAGTCCTACAAATCTCCACATAATGACGCAGGTCTAGAAATGTGCAGAACCCATGCGACAGGCGTCGTTGGTATTGACGTGAGCCACAACACGCAGATAACTGTTGTATTGCTTGATAGCCGCAGGCAAGACCATCTCCACATCTTGGGTGAGGCCCCCTGGCATACATACCGAGCTTGAATTGGCTTTCTTTCCAGTCCTGAATGCTATCTGCCTAAGGGGCTCCATAACGCCCCTAACACCGGAGCTCTCAATAACTAGTAAACCCCTGCCCACGTCTGCCTGCTTAGACCCTTCTGAAGAAGCGGCCACCTTTCCACTCACAGGGTGAATGTGTAAGGCCAGTCTCCACAACGGCCCTCCACCTTGACTGACGTGAATGCATTACCACCCACCACTCATCCTGCTGTGGGGGCAGATCCACCTCATTGGGTGCACTAGGAGGTGCCTCAAAAGCAGAGTCCATGGAAAAAACAAGCAACACCTGAGGTGTCCCATGCAATGCGCCATATTCTCCGCCACTGCTACACCCCAAGGCAGCAGCCTGAAGGTGACTGACCATAGCCAAAAGTGCATTCAGCTGTTTGCGAACTGTGGCCAGCTCCTCCTACATCTGCACACAGCATGCACACATCCTAGCCATACTAGCAAGACTAATTGAAGAAGTAAAGTACAAAAGCAGACAGAATTCCAAATATGCAACTTGCTACGTTCCTGATGGTTCACCAATAAATGCTGATGCGTTAATGGGCTACGTAGCTGGCTGTTCAGTAAGCAACTAATGCACTATAGACCAAATGAATTTACACTTACAAAAATTGGAGATTAAACATCTTAAAATGAAGAAGCATGCATGAAATTTTATAAACATACTACAATGGAAACACAGAAAAAGATAAACACTTAACTTACTGCTCTGTAGCCGTAATCAGCTGAGAGCTGCATTACTGTGACAAAGGAATAGCCCACTGGCTAGACAATACGGGGGTTATCACTCCTTTACTTTGCAACCTATCTAATGCTCATGGATGGCAAAAGGCACTGGATGATCTCTACAAAACATAAACACTGCTGACTGCTTTAAGCATATGTGGGCGTGGAACCCTGCCGCACAACCTAATGTACATCAAACAGCTGCTTGAAACTCCACTCAAAAATTACGGAGCTGCGTGAATGGTGTCACAGCTGAAACTAGATTCAGTTGGTTCTGAATTTGAAAACCAAATAGCAAGAAAGCATCTAAGCAGAAACTTTTAGTTGTTGTCGTCCTTGTGTTGACAACTGGCAACCAGTATGTGTCCTCCTCAATCACAGATATGGCCTTGCCTGCATCCAAATGGAAATATGCCAGCACTCCATTAACATCCAGTTGCAATATGAGCCTCTTATCTTGTCTGCTGCCGCTATCGGCACCAGCAAGATAGCACGCAGCACTGACAGTTGCATCTGTGGTAACACTAAAAACTTTTCTGGCAGTGGCAGACTTTTTTAAGCTCCATACTGGAAAGCCGTAATTTTTCCCAAGGGCATGCAGCTTTACTGTATGGTTAAATGATGATGGCGTCCTCCTGGGTAAAATATTCCGGTGGTAAAATAGTCCCATTCGGATCTCTCGGCGGTGACTGCTCATGAGGACGTTGTTATCAAGAGAAAGAAAACTGGCATTCTACGGATCGGAGTGTGGAATGTCAGATCCCTTAATCAGGCAGGTAGGTTAGAAAATTTAAAAAGGGAAATGGATAGGTTAAAGTTAGATATAGTGGGAATTAGTGAAGTTCAGTGGCAGGAGGAACAAGACTTTTGGACAGGTGACTACAGGGTTATAAATACAAAATCAAATAGGGGTAATGCAGGAGTAGGTTTAATAATGAATAAAAAGATAGGTGTGCGGGTAAGCTACTACAAACAGCATAGTGAACGCCTTATTGTGGCCAAGGTAGATACGAAGCTCACGCCTACCACAGTAGTACAAGTATATATGCCAACTAGCTCTGCAGATGATGAAGAAATTGAAGAAATGTATGATGTGATAAAAGAAATTACTCAGAAAGTGAAGGGAGACAAAAATTTAATAGTAATGGGTGACTGGAATTCGAGAGTAGGAAAAGAGAGAGAAGGAAACATAGTAGGTGAATACAGATTGGGGGTAAGAAATGAAAGAGGAAGCCTCCTGGTAGAATTTTGCACAGAGCATAACTTAATCATAGCTAACACTTGGTTCAAGAATCATAAAAGAAGATACTAGATACTAGAGGGTGTCAGATAGATTATATAATGGTAAGACAGAGATTTAGGAACCAGGTTTTAAATTGTAAGACATCTCCAGGGGCAGATGTGTACTCTGACCACAATCTATCGATTATAAACTGTAGATTAAAACTGAAGAAACTGCAAAAAGGTGGGAATTTAAGGAGATAGGACCTGGATAAACTGAAAGAACCAGAGGTTGTACAGAGTTTCAGGGAGAGCATAAGGGAACAATTGAAAGGAAGGGGGGAAAGAAATACAGTAGAAGAAGAATGGGTAGCTCTGAGGGATGAAGTAGTGAAGGCAGCAGAGGATCAAGTAAGTAAAAAGACGATGGCTAGTAGAAATCCTTGGGTAACAGAAGAAATACTGATGAAAGGAGAAAATATAAAAATGCAGTAAATGAAGCAGGCAAAAAGGAATACAAACGTCTCAAAAATGAGATCAACAGGAAGTGCAAAATGGTTAAGCAGGGATGGCTAGAGGACAAATGTAAGGATGTAGAGGCTTATCTCACTAGGGGTAAGGTAGATACTGCCTACAGGAAAATTAAAGAGACCTTTGGTGAAAAGAGAACCACTTGTATGAATATCAAGAGCTCAGATGGAAACCCAGTTCTAAGCAAAGAAGGGAAAGCAAAAAGGTGGAAGGAGTATATAGAGGGTCTATACAAGGGCGATGTTCTTGAGGACAATATTATGGACATGGAAGAGGATGTAGATGAAGATGAGATGGGAAATATGATACTGCGTGAAGAGTTTGACAGAGCACTGAAAGACCTAAGTAGAAACAAGGCCCTGGGAGTAGATAACATTCCATTAGAACTACTGATAGCCTTGGGAGAGCCAGTCCTGACAAAACTCTACCATCTGGTGAGCAAGATGTATGAGACAGGCGAAATACCATCAGACTTCAAGAAGAATGTAATAATTCCAATCCTAAAGAAAGCAGGTGTTGACAGATGTGAAAATTTAATAAGTGATGGCTGCAAAATACTAACGCGAATTCTTTACAGACGAATGGAAAAACTGGTAGAAGCCGACCTCTGGAAAGATCAGTTTGGATTCTGTAGAAATGTTGGAACACATGAGGCAATACTGACTCTACGACTTATCTTAGAAAACAGATTAAGGAAAGGCAAACCTACGTTTCTAGTATTTGTAGACTTAGAGAAAGCTTTTGACAATGTTGACTGGAATACTCACTTTCAAATTCTGAAGGTGGCAGGGGTAAAATACAGGGAGCAAAAGGCTATTTACAGAAACCAGATGGCAGTTATAAGAGTCAAGGGGTATGAAAGGGAAGCAGCAGTTGGAAAGGGAGTGAGACAGGGTTGTAGCCTCTCCCCGATGTTATTCAATCTGTATATTGAGCAAGCAGTAAAGGAAACAAAAGAAAAATTCGGAGTAGGTATTAAAATCCATGGAGAAGAAATAAAAGCTTTGAGGTTCACCGATGACATCGTAATTCCGTCAGAGACAGAAAAGGACTTGGAATGAACATCAACAAAAGCAAAACGAGGATAATGGACTGTAGTCGAATTAAGTCGGGTGATGCTGAGGGAATTAGATTAGGAAATGAGACACTTAAAGTAGTAAAGGAGTTTTGCTATTTGGGGAGCAAAATAACTGATGCTGGTCAAAGTAGAGGATATAAAATGTAGACTGGCAACGGCAAGGAAAAGCGTTTCTGAAGAAGAGAAATTTGTTAACATCGAGTATAGATTTATGTGTCAGGAAGTCGTTTCTGAAAGTATTTGTATGGAGTGTAGCCATGTATGGAAGTGACAAGTGGACAAGAAGAGAATAGAAGCTTTCGAAATGTGGTGCTACAGAAGAATGCTGAGGATTAGATGGGTAGATCACATAACTAATGAGAAGGTATTGAATAGAATTGGGGAGAAGAGGAGTTTGTGGCACAACTTGACAAGAAGAAGGGACCGGTTGGTAGGACATGTTCTGATGCACCAAGGGATCACAAATTTAGTACTGGAGGGCAGCGTGGAGGGTAAAAATCATTGAGGGAAACCAAGAGATGAATACACTAAGCAGATTCAGAAGGATGTAGGTTGCAGTGAGTACTGGGAGATCAAGAAGCTTACACAGGGTAGAGTACATTGGAGAGCTGCATCAAACCAGTCTCAGGACTGAAGACCACAACAACAACAACAACTGAGACTTAATTAGATATGCCTCTTACACAGTGAAAAATGCTAATTATGATATCAGTAACATTCACTACTGACAGATGTTAAGAACATGTTACGTTGTTGTTGTTGTTGTTGTTGTCTTCAGTCCAGAGAGTGATTTGATGCATCTCTCCAAGCTACTCTATACTGTGCAAGGTTCTTCATCTCTGAGTAACTACTGCAACCTACATCCTTCTGAATCTGCTTAGTGTATTCATCTCTTGGTCTCCCTCTACGATTTTTATCCCACAAGCTTACCTCCAGTACTAAACTGGTAATCCCTTGATGTCTCAGAATGTGTCCTACCAACTGATCCCTTTCTTTACTCAGGTTGTACCATTCATTTCTCTTCTCCTCAAATCTATTCAGTATCTCCTCACTAATTATGTTATCTACCCATCTAACCTTCAGCATTCTTCTGTAGCACCACATTTCACAAGCTTCTTTTCTCTCCTTGTCTAAACCATTTATTGTCAACGTTTCACTTTCATATATGACTACACTCCATACAAATACTTTCAGGAAGGACTGCCTGGCACTTAAATGTGTACTCGATGTTAACAAATTTACGTTCTTCAGAAACGCTTTTCTTGCCATTGCCAGTCTACATTTTATATCCTCTCTACTTCGACCATCATCAATTATTTTACTCCCCAAATAGCAAAACTCCCTTACTACTTTAAGTTTCTCATTTTCTAATCTAATTCCCTCAGCATCACCCGACTTAATTCGACTACATTCCATTATCCTCGTTTTGCTTTTGTTGACGCTCATCTTACATCCTCCCTTCAAGACACTGTCCATTCCTTTCAACTGCTCTTCCAAGTCCTTTGCTGTCTCTGATAGAATTACAATGTCATCGGCGAACCTCAAAGTTTTTATTTCTTCTCCATGGATTTTAATACCTACTCCGAATTTTTCTTTTGTTTCCTTTACTGCTTGCTCAATATACAGATTGAATAACATCGGGGAGAGACTACAAACCTGTCTCACTCCCTTCCCAACCACTGCTTCCCTTTCATGCCCCTCGACTCTTATAACTGCCATCTGGTTTCTGTACAAATTGAAAATAGCTTTTCAGTCCCTGTATTTTACCCCTGGCACCTTCAGAATTTGAAAGAGTATTCCAGTCAACATTGTCAAAAGCTTTCTCTAAGTCTACAAATGCTAGAAACGTAGGTTTGCCTTTCCTTAACCCATCTTCTAAGGTAAGTCGTAGGGTCAGTACTACCTCAAGTGTTCCAACATTTCTATGAAATCCGAACTGATCTTCCCCAAGGTTGGCTTCCACCAGTTTTTTCCATTTGTCTGAAAAAGAATTCGCGTATTTTGCAGCCATGACTTATTAAACTGATAGTTCGGTAATTTTCATACCTGTCAACGTCTGCTTTCTTTGGGATTGGAATTATTATATTCTTCTTGAAGTCTGAGGTTATTTCGCCTGTCTCATACATCTTGCTCACCAGATAGTAGAGTTTCGTCATAGCTGGCCCTCCCAAGGCTATCAGTATTTCTAATGGAATGTTGTCTACTCCCGGGGCCTTGTTTCAACTTAGGTCTTTCAGTGCTCCGTCAAACTCTTCACGCAGTATCATATCTCCTATTTCATCTTCACTTCAATACTCTTCCATTTCCATAACATTGTCCTCACGTACACTGCCCCTGTATAGACCCTCTATATACTACTTCCACCTTTCTGCTTTCCCTTCTTTGCTTAGAACTGGTTTTCCATCTGAGCTCTCGATATTCATACAAGTGGTTCTCTTTTCTCCAAAGGTCTCTTTAATTCTCCTGTACACAGTATCTATCTTACCCCTAGTGATATATGCCTCTACATCCTTACATTTGTCCTCAATTCATCCCTGCTTAGCCATTTTGCACTTCCTGCCGATCTCATTTTTGAGACTTTCGTATTCCCTTTTGTCTGCTTCATTTACTGCATTTTTATATTTTCTCCTTTCATCAATTAAATTCAATATCTCATTTGTTACCCAGGGATTTCAACTAGCCCCCAACTTTTTACCTACTTGATCCTCTGCTGCCTTCACTATTTAATCTCTCAAAGCTACCCATTCTTCTTCTACCATATTTCTTTTTCCTGTTCCTGTCAATCGTTCCCTATTGCTCTCTCTGAAACTCTCTGTAACCTCTGGTTCTTTCAGTTTGTTCCACCTTGGCTTACTAAAGGAATAAAAATATCTTGTAACCACAAAAGGGAATTGTATCTAACAAGAAAGAGTAATGACCCAGAAACAGCCAAATATTATAAAAACTACTTGTGCTACATTAAGAAAGGTTATTAAAAAGTCCAGAAGCATGTGCATCATGTCTGAGATTAATACCTCTGATAACAAAATGAAAACAATTTGGAATATTATTACAAGGGAGACGGGGCAACCGAGAGTACAGGATGACGGCATCACCATCAAAGCGAATGGAAACTTGATAAACAACATTTTGAATAATCATTTTTTAAATGTTGTAAAGAAAATAGGATCTAAACGTTCATTAGAAGAAGCAAGGCAGTTAATGGAAGAGGCCTTACATACACCATTTGATGCAATTGAAATTCCACCCACTTCTCATTCTGAAATTAGGAAGATAATAAACTCTCTCAAGAATAAAAATTCACATGGAATTGATGGCATTTCCAGCAGGATAATAAAAGCTTGTTCCCAAGAAATAAGTGGGATTCTTAGCCACATATGTAATAGATCTCTGAAGCAGTGTATTTTCCCAGATAGACTGAAGTATGCCATTGTTAAACCACTGCATAAAAAAGGGGATCCGTCTGATGTCAACAACTACCGCCCAATCTCTCTTCTGACTGCCTTATCCAAAATTCTTGAAAAAGTTATGTGTTGTAGAGTAGCTTCACACCTTTGTAAAAATAAAGTTTTAACAAAATGTCAGTTTGGTTTCCTGAAGGGTTTTTCAACGGAAAATGCTATATATACTTTCACTAATGAAATATTAAATGCTCTGAGTAACCAGAAGTCACCCACTGGGATTTTTTGTGATCTATCAAAGGCTTTTGATTGTGTAAATCATGGAATACCTCTAGATAAGCTCAAGTACTGTGGTATGAATGAGACAGTGCTCAAATGGTTTAAATCATACCTAACTGGAAGAGTGCAGAAAGTTGAAGTAAGCCGTTCACATAACATGCAAAAAAACTGGTGATTTCTCAAACTGGGGAACAATCAAGAATGGGGCGGCGCAAGGTTCGGTCTTGGGTCCTCTGCTGTTCTTCATATATATTAATGACTTGCCATTCTATATTCACAAAGATGCAAAGCTGGTACTTTTTGCTGATGATACAAGTATAGCTATCACACCCAACAGACAAGAATTAACTGGTGAAATTGTAAACAATGTTTTTCAGAAAATCATTAAGTGGTTCTCTGCAAATGGGATCTCATTAAACTTTGACAAAACAACTGTATATACAGTTCCACACAGTAAATGGAATGACACCATTAATAAATATAGACTTCGATCAGAAACTGGTAGCTAAGGTAGAATATTCAAAATTTCTAGGTGTATGCATTGATGAGGGGTTGAACCAGAAAAAACACACTGAGGATCTGCTGAAACATTTGAGTTCAGCTACTTATGCTATCAGGGTCATTGAAAATTTTGGCGATATACATCTGAGTAAATTAGCTCACCATGCCTATTTTCATTCTCTGCTTTTGTATGGCATCATATTCTAGGGTAACTCATCATTGAGTAAAAGAGTGTTCATTGCACAAAAGCGTGTAATCAGAATAATTGCTGGAGCTCATCCAAGATCACCCTGAAGACACTTATTTAAAGAGCTAGAGATCTTCACTGTAGCCTCACAATATATATATTCACTTATGAAATTTGTTATTAACAATCCGAATGAATTCCAATGTAATAGCAACGTACATGGCTACAACAATAGGGAGAAAGGATGATCTTCACTACTCAAGGTTAAATCTAACTTTGGCTCAGAAAGAGGTAAATTATGCTGCCACAAATGTCTTTGGTCCCTTACCTAATAGCATCAAAAGACTGACAGATAGCCATATAGCATTTAAAAGGAAATTAAAAGAATTTCTTAATGGCAACTTCTTCTACTCATTAGATGAATTTTTGGATGTAGTAAGTGGGTAATTTCCCCAATCCCAACAAAAATAAATAAATAAATAAAATAAAAAATACTAAGTGTCATGTAATATTTTGTGTAATGTAATATCTTGTATAGACACCTTTTATTAACCTGACATGTTCCACATCATTACGAAGTGTCATATTCATGATCTATGGAACAAGTACTAATCTAATCTCTAACCATGTTCCATCTCCTTTAATTCCCACCTCTTTGCAGTTTTGCTATACACTTGATAAACAATAGATTGTGGTCAGAGTCCACATCTGCCCCTGGAAATGTCTTACAATTTAAAACCTGGCTCCCAAATCTCAGTCTTACCATTATATAATCTATCTGAAACCTTCCACTGTCTCCAGGCCTCTTCCACATATACAACCTTCTTCCATGATTCTTAAACCAAGTGTTAGCTATGATTAAGCTATGCTCTGTGCAAAATTCTACCAGGAGGCTTCCTCTTTCATTCCTTATCCCCATTCGACATTCACCGACTACTTTTCTTTCTCTTCCCTTTCCTACAATCGAATTCCACTCCCCCATGACTATTAAATTTTCATGTCCCTTCACTATCTGAATAATTTCTATTATCTCATCATACATTTCATCAATCTCTTCATCATCTGAGGAGCTAGTTGGCATATAAACTTGTACTACTGTGGTAGGTGTGAGCTTCGTGTCTATCTTGGCTGTAATAATGCATTCACTATGCTGTTCATAGTAGCTCCTATTTTTTTTATTCATTATTAAACATACTCCTGCATTACCTCTATTTGATTTTGTATTTATAACCCTTTATTCACCTGACCAAAAGTCTTGTTCCTCCTGCCACCGAACTTCACTAATTTCCATTATATCTAGCTTTAACCTATCCATTTCCCTTTTTAAATTTTCTGACCTACCTGTCTGATAAAGGAATCTGACATTCCACACTCCGATCCATAGAATGCCAGTTTTTTTCTCCTGATAATGACATCCTCCTGAGTAGTCCCCACTCGAAGATCCGAATGGGGTACTATTTTGCCTCCAAGATATTTTACCCAAGAGGAGACCATCATCATTTAACCATACAGTAAGGCACAGACATTACAGTATAAAATATCGTGGAATGTTTCCCTCTATTATATTCAGTATAAAATATTTCTTATTTCTGTAAGTAATTGTGCTTTCATGGTTAAGTGGATGTTTATTCCCATCCCTCTCCCCCCCCCCCCCCCCCCCCCTCCCCTGTCACAACCCATTTTTCAAGTATACCTTTGCATAGGGTTACACTGAAATATCTAAATAAAATTATTCCAATGCTTAATCAGGATCTTCCAAAAGCTAACTACATCTAATTTATGTAGCAGCAGTTATATCTAGGTTTCAAAACAATGTAAAACGCTATCAGTTGCCATGTAGCATCTCTGACAACGAGAAGTATTTCTCAAACGAGTTCAAAATACAAGGGAAGGGTTTCAAGGTGACATGTTTCACATAAAATAGACACATCGATAACAGTGGACAATCATAATGGCACAAGAAAACATAACAACTTCCATACAGAGAAAATACTGAGTGCACTCTGGATAGGAACACAAACCAAAACACTGGAACTTGGCATTCTGTAGCCATCTATCGCTCAGTCATCTATATAGTAAGTGGTTTTTGTCTCTTACCACGCCTTTTTCTTCTTATTATTTTTTTTTCCCCTCAGACTTTTCCATTATCACATTAATGGAGACTCAGGAATTTTAGTGTATCTGGTAACAGATGGTTTCATGTAAACACAAATTATTTGTTTCCCCCCTTGAAATGCGACAAAAACTATGACAAACTCTTTGCAGTCTCCGTTTTCATAATATGTGATGTTCACAATAACCCAAGATACACTCTTCACACAAGTTCATTGATGAAGCCTTCTTTCTCATAAGCTGTACATTATTAATAGCTATGAAGCCTTAATCACTACCTTAGTTCCACAAAGGTTTTTCCAAAAATTTCTTATTATTAGAATAAGTTTCATTAATGGTACTCTCATGCAGTTTATTATTTATTTGCAGTTGCACAGATACCGAAGTAGTAATCCAAATCCCAAGGAAGGCAAGTCCCTACAGATGTGAATATTACTGAACTTTCAGATTAATAGGTCATGGCTGCAAATACCACCACAAATAATCTGTAGAAGAATGAAACAACTGATGGAAGCCAACCAGGAGCACAATCACCTTCGGTTCTGAAGACATGTACAAACAGGCAAGGCAATACTGACCCAACTAATTACCTTAGAAGGTAGACTGAAGAAAGCAAACCAACTTCTAAAGCGTAAGTGGAGTTAGAAAGGTCTTTTGCCTATGTTAACAGAATTATACCCTATGAAATTCAGATGCTCTCTGGAATTCAGAAGTTACTAGTCATAATACAGAGGGAGCAAAAGGTTATTTATAACCTGTACAGAAACTATACTACAGTTACGAGTTGAAGGAAATAAAAAGGGAGACAGTAATAAGGAAGGGAGTGAGACAGGGTAGTAGCCTACCTTTCACATTCTTTAACCTGTAAACTGAACAAGTAGTAATAGAAACTATGGAGAAAATTGGAAATGGGATCAAAGTTCAAGGAAATTAAATAAAAAGTTTGAGGTTTGGCAACGATATTGTAATTCTATTAGTGATAGCAAAGGACTTGTGAGAGTACAGAATGGAGTGTGTCCTGAAAAAAGGTTGCAAGATGAATATCAATAAAAGTAAAACAAGTATAATGGAATGTAGTCAATTAAATCAGACACAGCTATGGGAATTAGATTAGGACATGGGACAATGTAAGTAGTAGATAAGTTTTGCTATTTGGGCATCAGAATAACTAATGATGTCCAAAAGTAGAGAGGATATATCAACAGCAGACTGGTAATGGCAAGAAAAACTTTTCTGAGACAGAAGGTACGTATCAGAAGTATAGCCATCTGCAGAAGTAAAACAGCATGCACACTCTTTAACGTGCTGACTGCTGCCACACGCTTAGTGATAGGCCAGGCATGAGGTGTTAGCCATGAGGCTCACCTGTGGCTGCCACCAACCACACAGCAGTCAATGTGTTAAACTACTCTTCTGAAAAATACTCACCTCTTGGTTCACTACAACAGCTGCTGATTTCGTAGTAGAGGATATTCAACACTTTTATGTTCTCTTGATTGCACCTATGCCCAGACAAATATGCTCATGACATACCTCTGAGATATACTTTTCATTTCTTATATATTAAATCATAAACTATGACTGAATAAATCTGCTGTCAACTTTTTAGAAGATATTTATTTCAAACTTCCAAATAACACAAAAAATAAAATTTAAAAGCTATTTCAATTTAAGTATCTTCAGTCAATATTATGTATTTTTTGTCTATCACTGACAGTTTTCAGAGATCTTCTTCACTTTAAAAAAGCACTGATACAAGTCCACAAGGGCATAATAATACACAATACTTGAAGCAAAGTCATTGGATATTGGAAATATATATGGCAGAAGTACTTTTCCTCATTTTTAGTGACGTAGGAAACTGCTGTTCCTTCTTTTAGACATGTGAAGATTCTTGAGAAATTTTCTTTTTAATGTCCTCAATATAATAGTGAAATTGCCATATATTTTTCTTTAGAACTTCTACATATGACAGTTTATTATTTGTGTCCATTCCTTGAGAAGAGTTATGGTACTGACCCAACTGACAACAACAATATTACAATCGGAACGGAATCGGTAGTTTGAAGAAGTAACAAATCCAAAAACCCCATCTGTAGGAAAAATCAAAAACCTTATCCTGTTCTTATTTGTAATTTAGTCTTAACCAAAGAATTATACAAGATTGTTTACATTAACCAGCCATCTCAGTGGCATGGAAAGATGAAATGTTTTGTCCAGAAAGATACATCAGTAAATTAAAGACTGAGGATTTGTTTCCTTCTTCAAACTGATTATGTATTAGGCATTAAAACTTCTTATTACAACATCGGATATAATTATATTTTCACAAAACTTTCATAATACAACATCTACAGGAAATGTCTATACTATTCAAAGGTTTTGAAACCATTATCTATGAAATTTATTTTAAATATAATTACTGTCCTTCACTTGCACTGTTTTTGGCCTCATCAGTGCCTCCTCATAAAACAGACTATACTCATGTCATGTACAACCTGGATCTACCTGTCTGGCATTGGATTTTTTCCAATGTATGCCAAACTCAGCTGTGGTTAGATAACCTTAGGTAAGAAGTGTTCTACCGGCCTGTACTTGGATATTGAAGGACTTTTCCAGGAACTTCGCACCCTCCACCCACCCCACCCCAAACAGAGGTCACCAGTTCTTAAAATCCAGGATACTTTCAGCAGAGATCTGAGTAATAATGAATCCTGTCTTCATTAATGTGTTCATCAATAAAAGCACATATGCCATTCAGTATTGCAATGGCCATGCTTGCTCCTATTATTCAGTGTCTTTCAATAAATGATAAACAAAAATGCTATATCATTTGACTGATGCTTTATTTGTGATTGCTTCCATATTTGTGATATTTGATCAATCAGGCCTAGTGAGAATGTGTGTGCTTGATTTTTTTTGAACGTATGTCAAGCAAAGTTCCTTCTCATCTAAACTTCAGTAAATATATTTTTACAACAGCAAACATCACAATTCTTTGTCTTACACAGTGTTGTTACACCTGTCCTAATACTCTTATACTTGTCACCACAAAGTCGTTTGCTTTTCTAAATTTCACAGCTGTATGTTTCTTGACAACAAATACCTTTCTCCTTTTTTACTGTAGTAGTTAATATCAGTTTCAGAGGTGGATGAAGACCTTTTTGCAATAACTTCAACACCAAACAATTGAAATGTACGCCTACAACAAAAAACACGAAACCACATTAGAAATGCCAAACTAACATGATTTTGAAACATCTAGAATAATTACTGTATCAATAACTATTATTCATTACCTTTAATGAAGAATATCTAAACTCTGACATCAAACATTAAACACACAAAAATATTCTATGGACTGAAACCACGAGGCAACCATGCATTCAACATCAACCAGGCTCTTATAACTCGGTGCATACACACAATTTGGTAGCCTTCAGGCATAAATCTCTAATTTACTGGTGTAAGATGTTCTAATGTCTTTGGGAGCAAAGAGTTTTGTACTGAACTTATCTGGTACAGACCGACTCTACTGGGCAAAGGAGCATCTTCCTCTTAATAATTCAAGCTTTTCATCAAGAATGACATGTGCAAAAAGAAAGTAGTCATGCTGACAGTTGGCACAAATTGTTGAAACATACCTCAGCTAGGTGTAAAATGACCTTTCTTCGTTTTTTGCAATCTTACCTCTTAGTTATCGAACCTTATGACTTGGAAAATAAATCTGAACCTTTAGAGACTCACAGAGAAGAAAGTACGGATGGAGGAGACACTATACCACACACATCGGATTAATTGTATATGATGCTATCAATGTACTGACTGGAGCATTTCACAGTAAGTCTATTACTCGGTCACCAAACAAAGATTCTGAGGTTCCTAAAATTCAGTTTACATTTTTGACTACCTGTCACATCTGCAAGCTTGACAAGTAGATTTGGTTAAACAGTTTTCCTTTAATCATTAGAATCTTCAAATAATATCTCGTGTCAATTTTCGGACTTGCAAACAAACATACAGACTATTTCTCTGATATCTTATGCAGTGTATAAATAAAATACTTCTTTTCTTGATGCCATTTCTGACCAGTTATGATTGAGAAATGCAAAAATTACAGTTATTGTGATTACCAACCAAACTGGACCAAAGCTGATTGTATCGTATACTTTGATGTAGCCTCACTAGAAATACTATCAATCTTAAGAATTTACACAAAATTTGTTAGAAATTAATCAAATCTTTAAAAATGCAAATTACTCACAAAAAAATAGTCATGCTGTATCTCACACATAAAAGGACATAGTAGGACAACATATGTTTGATCTTCGAAGGACAGAAAGTAATAATGTGTCACCGTTAGTAAACTATAAGGACGGGTGGTTGGGAACTCACACCTCTGCCCACACCCCATTTATTCAAGAAAAGAAAGAAAGAGAACAGCTCTCAGACATCTGATTAACCATGTTACGCATGAGACTCAGCATATGATATACCACTAAAAAGTGTCTCTTCACACACAAACCAATGCTAGAACTTGGAAAGTCCTGAACAGAATACAAACAGTGTAAGACATAAAAGTAATCACCCACTGAATACTCCAGGTGTTGCGCAGTCAATGGGCATGTATACAATATTTAAATTAGTGCTGAGGTTGTCCTTCAGAGCTGACAGACTCATTAGAGGGAGGGGGCAAATTGAAACATGCACAAACTTATTCCAGTGGAATATTACCACTAAAGTTAGCTCAATAGAACCAATTGTGCCAACGATCCATGCTGTCTTGGTGAATCAGTGCCAATTCCAATGTTATTGATAATTACACAGATACTATACACAAAAGGAACAAAATTTTCTGTATGTAAATCATGCCAAAATTCTTTTACAGACCACTGTATTTGTCCATATACAGAGGAAGAATTGCACTCAATATGTACTGCACAACAATGCTCTCAATACAACTTTCTGACATCTCTGTCTGACCTACTATGGCTGATGATTCTTCCCAGCTGTAATTTACTTATACATTACTGTGATGTTGATATGAACTCAGGGTTTTGCCAGAACTTCCCAAAAGTTATAGCTTTTCCTGAAAATGAAATAAATAAGTAACATGCAGTCTGCAGCCTAGTGCAACACAGTAGGTTTGATACTACTACGATACCCTGTTTATCGGTTTCACTGATTATTTGTTCAAGCAGCTTTTCATCTGTCTTCAAGAGGCTAAGGAGACATTCCAGACTTTTCATTTCAGAAAAATATGGTATGTTCACTGTGAAACAAATTCAGAGCCACCACACCAGTAGACCACACAAGGATCAAATCATGAACATGTAAATCAGAACAAATGAAAAGCTAGCAAAGGTAAAAGTTTTAGATTTTATTTCAGTTCCATGTCCCATCTGCAAATTTATTGGTTTACTTGCTAAGGCCCTTAGTGAGATTAAAGGTTAGATAATGTTCAAATTTCCCCACTACAAGTGTATTATTTCCATCATTTTCTGCTTAAATATTTGTCACGGTATGCAAAAATTATTGCTATTACTGGTGGAGGTGCAGACTGTCATCCAATAGGCTGGAATAAAAAGGATGTGTGGAGAGTTAATAATAATAATAATAATAATTATTATTATTATTATTATTATGTGTGACAGGGCCCCATTGGATCTAAAGTCACTTTATTATTAAATTTACAATGTTTCCATACAGCTCTCAGCTTTTATTTGTAAATTCTCTTTCTTCAATATATTTTGTTCATGTTTTCCTTGAAGTTTCATTCTCCAACTGCACCTCTTACCTGTCAATTTTTTGATTCTACAAGTTTTGTCCAAAACTTCCAAGGAACTTATCGGAGCTCTTTCTAGATCTTTTTTGACTTGATGAAACAGTTTTGTCATTCAGTGTGTGTTAAAATTTAGTGGGTAAGTCTTGCTGCTGGGAGACTAAAGCTGTGTCCGCAAATATTGAATTTACTGCTTCAGGATCGAATATTTTTGATGATGTCTGATGTGTTACTCTCTAACCGTCTTCTGTTCTGTATGGGCTGAGAATCTCTCATAATTCTGTACTCCTCTTTCAGGATGTTTCCCATGTCATCCTTATGTGAAGTGTGATAGTTTTGCTGATATACAGGGCTTCTGGTTTGATAACTGTGTTGAATGCCTGATGTTTGTATGTGTAGAGACATTTTTTGCTGCAAATTACAAATTCTTCTGCAGGCCCTCTCGAGTTTCTTAGGCAAATCATCTGCATGTCCCCCTCCCCCTTTCCCTTCCCTCACAAACAAACGTTTTCATGTATGCAGAGCATTTTCACATTCTGAACTGCACCACAAAGATTGATTGTTCTTCTGGAATGGATTAATTTTTAGCCTTTTACCGTTTTTTGTTGCAATTTTTCCCAAGTGTGTGCTGTTTTTTGCCCTATTCCTCTTTTAAATTGGTGTGTAATTTAATTTTTTTGCATCAAATTTCAATCTCTTTATTAAATTATTATTACCACATATGTTGTGTTGCCCACTTCCGTAGCAGAGTGCTCAATGCGACACACCATCATATGGAGGACTTGCATACTGCATGGGATTTTTTCCTTGGTGGTAGGAATGGACTGGAGCGGACTCAGCCTTGTGATGCCAATTTAGGAGATCTCTGATTAACAGGTGGAAGCTCCAAAGTCGGAACATTGACAACACTCAGGAGGGCGGTGTGCTGACTCATGCCCCTCTGTATGGCATCTGATGATGATAAAGTTGTTTGTCAACTAGTGCATGGCCTTCAGAGATTGATCATGAGGTTTCCTTTTTTTGTGTTTGTCATGATGCTGCCATCACTACCATTAAACATTTTTGTAATCTAAACCATTTCTCATATTGTTCAGCTACAGAAGGAAAATGACTGTTTTTAAAAGTAAAGGCAGGAAAATTATGATGAGTAGTATGCCAGAACTTGACCCCAGGTTATCCTAATGAATAATTATTATTAAACTGGTGCTACTCTGGACTAAACTCACACTGGAGAAAATTGGTTGGATAATAGTAAATAAGACAGTTGTATTGTTCATTGTGTCTGTCACATAGAAATTGAAAACAAGATTCATGAGGATACCACAGACATGTTCAAGAGTTAATGTCATTGTTGTTAAGAAAATATTATATTCTGTTATGGAAATTCAATAGTCTGCACACTTTATCATTGTTTATTACAATAAGGGATGTATGTTTGCCAAATTTTTCAAATAATAGTTTAGCCTGATGAGCACTGAATTTATAGAATTTGTGTTGCTGGGGATAATCCAATGATAAGTAAATATGTTTTGGAACAAAAGAAATGAAGTATCACTCCATGGAATATTATTGCTTGCAGATGCCAACCAGCTCCAATACACAGTTGTGCCAAAGAACAGTAGCTGCTGGTCATGTTTTAGCAGACATTGGGGATGATACCAGTCTTGCAGTGAACTCTTCACACAATAAACAGGATTTGGCTGCTAAATCACAAACCACTGTGACACAAATTGTATTGTTATGTACACTGAAGTGCCAAAGAAACTGGTATAGGCATGCGGATTGAAATCAAGGATATAAGAGCAGCCAGAATATGGCCCTACAGTCAGCAATGCCTGTATAAGCTAACATGTGTGTGGCACAGTTTACTGCTGGTTTGATGGCAGGTTATCAAGATTTAAGTGAGTCTGAATGTGGTGATATAGTCAGTGCACGAGCAATGGGGCACAGCGTGTCCAAGGTAGCGATGAAGAGGGGATTTTCCCGTAAGACCATTACACGAGTGTACTGTGAACATCAGGTATCTGGTAAAACATCAAATCTCCAACTTCGCTGCAGCCGGAAAAAGATCCTGTAAGAATGGGACCAACTACAACTGAAGAGAATTGCTTAATGTCACAGAAGTGCAACCCTCCTGCAAATTGCTTCAGATTTCAATGCTGGGCCATCAAAAAGTTACAGTGTGTGAACCATTCAACGAAACATCATCAATATGGGCTTTCGAGGCTGAAGGCCCACTCGTGTACCCTTGATGACTGCATGACACAAGCTTTATGCCTCACCTGGGTTCATGAACACCGACATTAGACTGTTGATGACTGGACACATGTTGCCTGGTCGGACGGGTCTCATTTCAAATTGTATCGAGCAGATGGACGTGTACAGCCACAGACACATTCTCATAAATCCATGGACCCTGTAAGTTGGCAAGAGACTGTTCAAGCCGGTGGAGGCTCTGTAATGGTGTGGGCTGTGTGCAACTGGACCCTTGATATGTCTAGATACGACTATGACGGGTGACATGTATGTAAGCGTCCTGATTGATCACCTGAATCCATTCATGTACCTTGTGCATTCCGATAAACTTGAGCAATTCCAGCAGGACAATGCGACACCCCACACATCTAGAATTGCTACAGAGTGGCTCCAGGAACACTCTTCTGAGTTTAAACACTTACGCTGGCCAACGAACTCCCCAGACATGAACATTATTAAGGATATTTGGGATACATTGCAACGTGCTGTTCAGAAGAGATCTCCACCCCCTCTTACTCTTATGGATTTATGGGCAGCCTTGAAGGATTCATGGTGTCAGTTCTCTCGTGCACTACTTCAGACATCAGACATCAGTCCAGTCCATGCCACATCGTGTTACGACACTTCTGCGTGCTAGCACGGGCCCTACACGATATTAGGAAGGTGTACCAGTTTCTTTGACTATTCAGTGTAAATAACATCTGTATATTTCTTTAGTTTACTAATTTTGAGTTGCAAGAAGGCAATCTGTGTTAATAGAGTAGAGAAGATAAACTTCTTTGCCAAAGTTGCTAATAATAACCTTTATTCTCAATAACCAGTTTCAGTAATAAATGTTACCATCTTCTGATCTGGAAAGCATTTATACAGTGTAACTATATGCAAAGCAGTTGTAGTCTACAGTATCAGGTACAATATAAAAGAAAAACCAGAAATACTATATTAGCTGCATGAATGTATAAATGCTTTCCAGATCTGAAAATGGCAACACTGATTACTGAAACCAGTTATTGAGAGTAAAGATTATTATTAGTGATCTTGGCAAAGAAGTTTATCTTCTCTAATCTGTTATCGCAGATCACCCCCTGCAGCTCAAAATGAGTAACCTGAAGGTTACTAGGCCATGACAGGTGCTAAGGGAAGCACACAACTTCACACTGCAGAAGAAAATTATAAAATTCCGCTCTCAAATTCTTTTCAACAAGAAGTGTCTGCCGCTAATACAGTATTTCTGGTTTGTATTTCATATTGTACCTGATACTGCTTATTATAAATGCTTTGTATGTAGTTACAAAATATAAGTGCTTCCCAGATCTGAAGATGCTGACATTGACTACCAAAACCAGTACCGTGTTTACTCGAATCTAAGCCGCACCTGAAAAATTAGACTCTAAATCAAGGAAAAAAATTTTTCCTGAATCTAAGCCGCACCTGAAATTTGAGACTTGAAATTCAAGGGGAGAGAAAAGTTTTAGGCTGAACTTCCAAATCGAAACAAAGTTAGTCCATTGTGATATAAGACACAATTTAGGTCGAATGAATGATGATACAGATACAGTAGTTTGGTTCGAGTCGTAAGCTTAGCAGTTAAGCTTTACCAAGTAGCCATTGCTATGCGTCAGGTGCTCCGTCCGTTTTTATTCGGGTACCCTTTGTTTTTCATGTGCTTCCTCTGGTTTGAATTGATTGCTTATTTTTCTTTGATCTAATAAGTGCCATTCTCTTTGTTATAGGTGTTTACGTCACTCTAAGCTGAAAATGTGTTACTGTACTGTGTCACGCATTGTTTGTCGCATTCTGGTAATGTGTGTTCACGATCTGTCACCGCTCGCGGCATGGCTTGCTTTTGTGTGCACTGCCGCTGCTTACAATTTTTTTTAAAAAAAAAAAAAGAGAGAGAGAGAGAGGAATCGTCTCATTAGCGCTACAATGGCAAGAGACTGCTATTTGTTGTTATTTACACTGCTGCTTTCTAATCAACGAGAACCAAATAATAAACTGCATATGATAGAAGATGTTCTGAACGAGAATTTACTGAAAATTTTTCTCTGTTGAAAATCTTTGCAGACGCCTCTTTACTACATTAGTTTCTGCACAGAAATTAGAGTCATCTTAGATTTAAAAATCTACTCAATTGCCGTGCTTCATTTCTGACTGTATCACTATTAGGCATAAGAATAATACGAATATAAACATGACATGATATGTGTATTCTTCCGCATTTGCTGTTGTCTCACTCTAGTTTCGTAGTTTATTAGGCAGACAGGATTTAAATGAGATAGCAGCAAATACGAAGGAATACATGGCAAAATGTTTATATCTGTATTATTCTTATGGTGAAGAGAATACTGCATGTGATTCACAATTCATAAAAGTTTCCATTAGCAACCACCTCTTCTCACAAGTAGGAAAAAATTCAGAACGTATATTGACAAACATTGCAAACAGTCTTGCCAGTCGGATTTTCGTAGTACATTGAAAAGCTGCTACATTCAAAGATGAATAATACGGAATTTGTATTTACTTCATTGGATAATGTATGAAAATGCAGTGGTCGAAATTCGGGGCGAAGAAAAAAGCTCGTCTTCCACCTTTTTTTAAATTTATTTACTGACGCAGAGAATTTGGCGCCAGAATTTATCTTTGTGCCTGCAAAGCATGCCTGTGTAGCGCTACATATATTCGATGGCAGAAGTTAGTTGTGGCGGCACCTACCAACATATTTCAGAACTTCCGCTTACTTTGCACTCGATTCTAAGCCGCAGGCGGTGTTTTGGATTACAAAAACCGGAAAAAAGTGTGGCTTGGATTCGAGTAAATACGGTAACCAAGATTAAACGTTATTATTAGTGATATTGGCAAAGATGTTTATCTTCTCTAATATATTAATTTACAAATTAAAATCTTTATGAGACACTAGGAAAGTGTATTTGGGTTTCTTCAGGTGCATTAATTGTTTACAAATCTCCCGAAAATGAAGGTGTGTAGACGTTCAGTAGAAGAACCTACTGCTATTCTCAAGGTACACTGTAATACTGAAATACCGGGTTGTTCATTAACTCCTACATATACATACTGTACTCCATATGTACAAGGATCTTCTCATACCATATTTCTCAAGTGAACATAATATCTAACCTAAACTTCATAATATATAACTGTATGACAACTACCAGGTATACATAAAAAAAGACTTGCATCAGTCAATAGAGAATTTGCAAAATGAGAATAAATTGTGACAGTTCACAGGAGATGTCATACCAGATATCAACCAACAGGTCTAATAACCAAAAAATTTACTAGTAAGAAAATGGACCATGAGAGCTGGGATGACTCTCCTCTTGTACAACTTTCATTAGTTACCTACCAAAATTCCAAGTGAATTTTTCTCCAAGATCATACCAGCTGCAAGATATAATTCCTGTCACATGTTTTGGAGTTGTGTAGAAAAAGTTAGAATACAAATAAATAATTTAAGAGTACAAGAGACCATTCAGTGAATAGGAGAAGCTGAGCGGTCAACAGGCGCACAAAAAAAGAAAGAAAATTTGGTAGGTTTCGGAAAAATTCTGTAATAAGCCACAGGACACGAAAACACAAACACACACACACACACACACACACACACACACACACACACACACACACACACACCTGTGCAGTCACACTCTGCCAGCTGAACACACATTTTTCATCTTGCATATGACAGCTACATTGTACACTGACAACATCCGTTTAAAACTACACAATAATGTACTGTGACTCTTAAGAGCTTTTTGCAGTCAGATTCTTAAATCATGTAGATATGTTTCAATAATTCCATACTGAACACACAAATTATCTAGGATTTAGCTACCTGCCTGCTGTCTCTTAAGCTTTATAAAAGGAACCCTTAACAGTTTCGTACAGTAATATGCTAATGATTTCAATTAACAAACAAACAAACTGAATGTGCAATTCAGCAAAGGCATCCATGCAGACTAAACGTGAACACATCCATTATTAGCTCACAGCACAAATCACTTTGAAAATTCCGAACTGATATATACATTGAATCTAATTCATGACATACAGGACTGTGTCAATCTTGTTTTAATATTATCAATCTATCTTTTTCTAACTATTATTAATGTTAGAACTTTGTACATGGCATTTTCTTTTGGTAGTTGCATACAATTTTTTCTAAGGAAACTTGGCAAATGTTGCTTTAACATTACTGAAGCAATAAAGACAATTTATCCTCAGAGCTTACCGAGCGACATGGCGCAGTGGTTAGCACACTGGCTCACATTTGGGAGGACATCAGTTCAAATCTTCGTCCAGCCATTCTGATTTAGGTTTTCTGTGATTTCCCTGAATCGCTTCAGGCAAATGCAGGGATGATTTCTTTGACACGACATGGCTGATTACCTTTGCCATCCTACCCTCATTCGATGGGATCAATGACCTCGCTGTTTGGTCCCCTCTCCCACATTAATCAACCTCAGAGGTTATAGTTAGATGACTCTTTTGGTAAATCTGCTTTCAATTGAGACAAATGAAAACTGCAATCTACGGAGAGCGTATGCTCGACTGAACGAGTGTGGCAAGTTAAAACCAGGATTCAAAACCTGTCTATTGCAAGCCATGGGCTGTGTGCCATTCAAGCAATACTTCCCAACTCTGCAATGGGTCTTCCACAATACTCTTGAAACTAATACTTTTGAGAGAAAGTTATAGTGGTGAGGTTGGCTTATTAACAGCCTCTGTTGTTATTAACTAGTCAACTAAATCTCATTTCCCTCACAGCATGAAATCAGTATACATAGTTGGTGTTCCAGTCACAAACAGAAACTAAGCTGACAAATTATGGGCTGCATACATAAGTTAAAAAATTGTTCTGGCTTCCAAACATTGATAAAAAAAAAAAGAGGTTAAAAGTTAGCCAGTGTAAATGTAGCCATGCCAGTACCCTGCCCTGAAAGCCTCTACAGTGAATTATACTCTCACTCTCCATGCTGAATAAAACAAAGCAGCTGTTTAAATACCAAGTTTCTAGAGGGTCGTCCACTAATGTAGGAAGAAGAGAGTGAGAAGAGGCATAAATTTGAAATAAGAGATTAAAAGTGGAGCGGAAAATTAAAAAGCCATTTTAATAGCATATGCAAATTTTTCTGACACAAAATATTCCAAAGAAGAAGACACAAGGAGATGATGATAATCATTAACTGTGAGCCATTAACATCTGATATCAGTATGTGTGTTTAAGTAACAATTGATCATCATTTTCTGTAGTGATATAATTAATGTAAAACTTACCTTTGGGAAAGTTTGGGAGTACCAAAAATGCCACGCTATTTCACAGTTTTCCTCATGCACTATGTTTGCTGAATAACTTGACTACATCATAATAGAGTAGGGGCACAATACATTTGTTAGGATATGGTGTGTACAGCAATGAGTCTTCAAAGCAATCTTCTCAGCACTGCCGACTGTTTTTAGTTTTATTTCTGGATACTTTTTACTTGAGAGAGAGACAGAGAGATTAATGTAATTCTTGTCAAACAATAGCACTCAGAAACAGAACAAGAATATGTGACTACAGGTGTGTTGTCTAAGTTACTGTTCCATTATTTTAAAGGACTTTTATTATTAAAATAAACAACAGCTGTTGAAAGTGTCTATCTACAATGATATATACAGAATACGGGACCTGCATTCAGGATGAATATTCTACAATTATTTTAAGCATTTAGTAAATTTTCTGTGTGGTGTAATGACATGTATATTCCACGCCACAAGCAGCTACTGAATGCATGTAAAAATATACATAGAATTCAGAATTTATAACAAGGACTGAAACTAATGAGCACAAGAAACAATCACACTTTTCAAAATAATCTCTTCACTAGTGTACCAATCACAGAAATAAGAAACAATGAAGACACTATAAATCTATACATGTTACCATATATATATTCATAAGTAAATAATGGTATCTCATTTTTCACTCTTTACCTAACAAAAGAATCATAACATTTACAACGTTGTACAAGCAAATCTACATTATTTGACAAAATATGACACAAAAGTTATTCTTCCCCACAACAAGTTGTGTTAACAAGACCTGGTGTCCTAAAAGCATTTCATCTAACATTGTACTTTAATATTTTCTTTCCAACAATAAAGCGCCACAGGTTTTATTTCAGTATTTGGTAGATGTAACATAGTATCAGTTAATTCTGAACTTCCAAAATATATGTACATCAAATTGTTATGATAGGGGAAGGAACCACAATGTAGAACAATTTCCTTCAGTATGGACCTTCGAACTGCACAGCATGAAAGCAATGAGACATCACAGCTTCAACAGCACACTAGCACCATGTGATGAAACAACAGTTATTGCATTGCTTAGTGTAGTCACCATTAACAAGTTTAAGGCAGAACTGAGAAATTGTTAACAATGGTATCATTATTATTAAAGGTGTCACATCTACTAATACATCTGAATACAGTAAAAAACAAAACTGGTATAGGCTTTTATTTTTAAAGAAACTATTTCTTCTCATAATGCATATATTTAGCCATTTATAAAAATTTTCCACTTCCAATAACTATTAATCTGGTGATTATGTATGAGGCTGCAGTCTGTAAACATTAAATGTATACAAATGTTATATTTTCTTTTCCTACATTTTGCATTGTGGAACATTATAAATAAGCAAGATAAACTTCCACATACCTGTCTACAGTTCTTGCTGTAGTTCATATTTGCATAACGATTGAGAAATTTCTGTAACAGAAACTTTAAATTGAAAAATAAGTATAACTAAAAGCTCTCACATGGATGCTGAACTATTTCAGTTCAATGAAAATCACTGAAATGTGTCTCGTATAAAATTCACTCAAAACTAACTGCAACTAAATAATTTTATGATCATTAGTTGAGAATTTTTACTCTACGTCCTTACCGTAAGTTAAAACTAGTTCCAACGATCACATTATTCTAACACGTAATGCCCAAGTTCATTCACAGTTGAGTCTTGGATTGAATATTCTGCTGAATTTCATTTTGAATGATTAAATATTTTAAGGCAAGGTTTTTTCAGCACTTGTGAATGCTTCAGGTGTTTACTTCATACCAAAAAGCATTTTATCATGGCGTTTTGTTCTCAGTGATAAGTTTTTTTTATATTTAAGATTATAATATTTTTATAGTGTAAACTATTCACATGAAAAACATCAGACATTTCATTTTCTGTTACAAGAAAAGTCAAATATACCCACTGCACTCACATTTTCAAAAAAGAACTAAAAAATTACTGTAGGATTCATTCAGATTTGTACTGGTGTTACTTGCATTTTGTTCCTGGAAATACAAGTACAATAAGGATTTCTTCATAATCAATGAAGTGACTGAGTTGCAACTTAAAACTTTTACTTAAGAACAGGAACCAAAGAAGGTAAAGAATTCTGTGCTAGCCTTTACCAGTACCTCTTTTCCTTGTATAACACAAACAAGCAAAATACTGATTCATAATAACATTGGCCTCACCTGCGGCCAATAACAGGTTTCTGCTACAAAAATTAAACTCCTTGTACTTTGTGACAATTAATCCACTGTTTACACTATTGATGTCACACAATCCTAATAAACTAGGTATAAAATGAATGAAGAGGGAAGGATAGGACAGGGAAGGAACAACTGCTGACATTTAAAAATAAGCTGAGTTAAGAAAGGATTTAAAATTGATGTAACAGTCAGTCATGATAACAGTGTTCACTATTAAATGAGAACTACACTTGGTACCGTATGAAGTGGACTAGAACATGCTGTTCTTCACCACACAAACGTCTCAAACATTCATCATTTATCTCCTGAGACATCTTGACTGTTCTCAATCCTCATCTTCTTTTTACTTTCTTCTTCTAGTGTTGTGTCAGCCTCCTCAACCACCTCAAGTTCCCTCTTAACAGTTGTTTGCTGGGGAGATTGTTCAGCTGAGGTGGTAGTTGTGACGTATGAGTTACTGTAAGTTACAAAATAAAATCCGCATTACAACATCAATCAATCAAGTTATATAAGCAAGAAATGCAACATGAAGTACAATTACCACTGCATAAATTGCTTTGGAAACACAGAGGTCTGGAAGGCAAAATGGTGAACTCTAACGTAGGTAAGTTGGCCTAACTACAAGTTTTGTGCTTTGATTATAAATTAACTTGTCCAATAATTAAAGCCTTCATGACATTTCTGCTGACGATACATTACAGGTTATCGATTTTTAATGCAGCATGATATCTGTTGACAGACAAGATGTTTTCACTAAAATAGTGTTTCTGTAATTCCAAGCTTCCCCCTTTGTTATATATTTCTTCTCTACATGCATTCTTCCTTGCCTTATCTTCATTATGCTTTTAACACCTTCTGTTTGCATTGCTACAACAGGTCTGGCACCCCCATTAAAAAAAAAAAAAAAAAAAAAAAAAAAAAAAAAAAAAAAAAAAAAAAAACTTAATTCAGAAAACAAGCTAAACCAGTAAAGTTCACAACTTATAAATAATTATCTATGGCACAGCATTAATTTGAACATACACTGTACAGTTATTTGTCATAGGTGTTTTAGCTAACAAATTTTGTTTCAAGTCTCTCTTTTCAGTGTATATGTTGTACTCAATTTCCAGTCGCAATTTTGTTATAATCCACAAGGTAAGAGCAAAATCGATGAGATTCTAAGAAAAGTGTAGGTTACACGAGAATTAATACTACAAATTTCCACTGCAGTCACCGTGTCCCTTGCAGGCAACAATAAAGCAGTTATATTTCAGTTCTATCAAACAGAAAATGAATTAATTTGTGATATGTGAACATTTGTTGTAAATAATTTCATATACCCACCTGTAATTAGAGTATGCAGCCTGCACAATGACAGGAGCTGGCGTAAAAGTAGCTGGGGACAAAGAGCGTTCCTCAGCTATACTCACAAGGGTGGTAGTGCTGTTTGGCATTAGGTACTTCTCTGTAAATCAAAATTAAATTGTTACTATTTAGAATTTAAGCAAACTACACATTATCTTATACAATTATTGCACACAATGATGATAAATCAAATACTTAAAAGTTTTCAAACTAGTCAATGATGAAAGAAAATATAAGAAATAGAACACTTTTTTTAAATTTTCGAATTCTCTAAGTAGTTTCACAAGCAGAGCACGTAGTAGGATCATCCACACCAAGTTTTTGGAAAAAATACCAAATTAAAATCCTAAGCAAAATTACAAAATCTCCTATGTCAAAAACAGTACCAAGATATGTAATAAAAGTATCATCTATTTTAATGATCATCTTAGCATAGCAATGTGAGAACAGCCCCTATCCAGCAGTGGATCAGTGCTCCTCATTTCACATATCCTCATTCTTTTTATATTCTCATCAAAAAGGTAATAACATTCTGAATAGTGGGTGCACATACTGAATTTTGTTAGTACAAAATTTTAACCACTGAGATAATAACTGAACAGGAAAACTTCGTGCATGTTGACAGCTTTTTGTAGTATAATTTTTACACTTGGGAAGACACACTAAACTCAAGAAAACCTACATAGTGGCAGACTAAGTCCAAATGTGCGTATGATATAAAAATATCAGGTGAACAGGAAATATTGATGATAAATTATCTTTAATACCACATGGTATTTATATGAATGGCCAAAAGAAGACCCAAACCAACAAATTTACTGAGATCATAATATACTGTGGGAGAAAGGGGGGGGGGGAGATGGGGAGGAGGGGGTAGAGGGTAGATCAGAGGGAAAGGGAGAGCTATCTCTTACTCTCAGATTTCTTCAATTCATGTGGAACTACTGTTTTCACAGAGCCCATCATTAATCCTATAACACAGCAGTAACCTGCTCTCCAAGCCTGGCTACTGTCAACAAAGCAACGTAGTACAGACACTGTGTTTCTGTACAGACTTCTTTGCACATTCATCTGAAATTGTCTGTATGCCGTATGTATTTACAATTTAAAAATCTACAGATACCTTTGCTCATTTTAAAACTTAAGATCAGCACTGAAGCACACACACTCACTCACTCACTCACTCACATTGCCCTGAAGTGATACAGTATTGCACAAATGTAAAAAATTTCATTACTTAAAAAAATATGTTTCCTGATATCACCAGATAATCTGGAAGTCACAGACACAAAATTAATTAAAACAACAGCCATAGGTTTAAACTTCAGATAAACTGCACAACAAGCAGACAGTATGAGTACTAATCCACAATCTCCATGCTGCAGCATGGAATTCTCTTCAGAAAAAGAACAAATCCCTGCATTTACTCCAGTTTGACCTTTGAATGAACTACAGACTTTCACATCCCACTTCTTATCTGACATTATAGGATAATCATTAATCAATTGTCTCCACTTAATTTGTGTTTTCAAAACACACTGTAATATGTGTCAGACCATAAATAGTTTACTAAAATGTCAACACTACACACTGTATTTCAGCATTCCTTCACTTCATGGGCCATTATAAGACTACATACCAACTATGTAGGCTGTGTCAGAACTGTTGATAAAACTTTAGCTTCATAAGGGATATGATTGCTGCACAAACTGACTAAGACATACGTACTGATGTAGTTTTCTCTAATTATTATTTACACAACTCAAAGATGGAAAGGACAATCATTGTTTACATAACTCAAGAGTGTAAAGAACACTTTTTGTAAAAGTGGAGTAGCTAAAAAGTAGGTAAAGTAATTCACTGCAAAGTGCCGATACTGATTTAAATACACACAGTCATCTATAGTCACTCATGGATGACCCTGTCCTCATCTTCGAATACATCTATTACTGGAAAGAGAGTTAACAGTCTTCAGTTGGACTATGGAATCCTCCAGTAACATTTCCTACCTCAAACTGTGATCAATGTTTGTGTTTCTTTCCTCTATCTTTAAAAGTATTAATCAGGATGACGATGTTTGGTATGTGGGGGCGCTCAACTGCGCTGTTATCAGCATCCGTACAAATTCCCAACCATTACTCAGCCCAATTTCGCCACTGTCATGAATGGTGATGAAATGATGAGGACAACACAAACACCCACTCATCTCGAGGCAGGGGAAAATCCCTGACCCGCCGGGAATTGAACCCGGTATACCGGGATCAGGAAGCGAGAACAAGACCTCGAGATGCAGACTAGTATTAATCAGTTGCACACCAAGTGGCCCCGAATACAATATGCCTCAGGATATATTTGAATATGTCAACTAGTCCCTTAATTACTTGACCAGCAGTAAATGTCACTCTGAATAATCTGACTGTGCCACTTATACAAAGTACAGAAATATCCATTTTCTTACTCATTTCTCAAAAAGAAAGGTATGTCCAGAGCTCTGGGGTGCTGAATAATATTGATTATCTCTTCTTCTATCTGAATTACATGAACTGTCATTGTTGATGCCTCGTACGCTACTAAACTGTTCCTTAGCAGCAAATTCAACATTATCTGCATTTAAAATGTTCTCCACTCTTCATTTAAAAAATATGGGGAACTGATGGTGAAAGCCTCTTTTGTTTTGCAGCTGATTCATGGCTGACTATGTAGTAAAGTCATCTTGTCTGTTACTTTTAGTCTGGATGGTTCTACAGTATTCTTATACTCACTTGGTCTCTGTTCGATTTTATAGTCCCTTAATCCTAGAAGGGTGCATCAGGATCAGCCTGACCATTCAGCATTGAGTGAGACCTAGTAGAGGACTAATGTTCTTAGTTTTGGAACATTGCTGTTTAATTAATGTGACAGACAGATTTTTTTTAAGGGTCCCTGTGACCCGGGAGTACACACGGTGTAACTGTTCTGTCACTAAGTGTGAAAAATGTTTATGTGGAAACAGCACGTTGAAGTGACATTTTACTAACGGTAGATGCTATACGGGAAGCATTTTTAGACGAACTCAGTCTTGAAAGTGACAAACGATTTCCCTGATGAAAGTGAACCTGAAACTGATGCTCCTGCAGTGGTTACAGACAGTGGTAAAACTTATGAGCCTGACAAATGTTCAGACAGTGTTGAAGAAAATACAATTGTCCACTGCAAGAATGGTCATTGTTGCAATACAGCTGTTCCTAATAGAAGAGGCGAGGCAGTTGTCAATAACATTGTACTCCATATTCCACGAGTGTGGAAATAATTTATTAATGGATTTATAAGTAATCTGGAACATTTCAAAATATTTGTGTAATACATGCATTTAATTAAATGAATAGCATCTTCATGAAATTAAACTGCTAATAAAGTCTTTAAATCTGGATCACATTCAAGTTGTATCACTGAAAAGCTTCCACGACAGTTTTTCACTAGTCTCGAATTTTGGATGCATTAATATTAATAGGCACTGAAAAAGTATGTGACGGAAGTGAAATAAAAAGTGTTTAATATCTGAGAGTCCAATATCATTATAAAATATTCTACATCCAGATAATTTCTCCAACAAATAACTGATGGCCACAGTGACACTGGTGTACAGTTCATTGACAATTTCAGAGGTGTACTTTATTTGGGTTAATTGCACTGAGATGCTCTCTAAATAGGAGCTGTAGTAGTTCCTGCAGCAATTTTTTGCACATCTACTTGATCTGGAGCACATAAACCCTAGAATTTCCTGGTAAACATTCAGTGTGTTCTATCCAAGAACAGTGAATTACTGTAAAATGGTGATTTAAAAAGGAGGACTTCTGTTCTTTGTTATGATTTGCTTAGCAAATCTCCTGGCATGGTATTGTCATGAGTGTTGTCCAAAAACATGGTTATTACACGAATGAGATGGAACTGTTCGGGAATAATGGAGGAAATGCTTTAGAGTGAACTAAAGTTCTCAATAATAAGTGGTTCATAGTTAGGTCAACGTGTAGCCCTGCCTATGTAAAACACTGAGTCACACTGCTTTTACTGGGTATGTGATTAACTAAGGCATCTCAATGGAATACGGGATCAACATCAAAGTTTGGCAAACTTCTTTACCTACAGCACAATGCTCGCAATTACAAGCAACCTCTAATGAAGTCTATTCTTCATAAATCGGTCAAGGATTTCTATAGTATTCTGACGAAAAGTCATTAGAAAAACCATTCGAAATTTGCATTATTCTCTTCAAAATTTACTGGAGATTTTAACAGGGATGTAAAGGATATAAATATTCATTGACAGAAAGTTTTCATTCCATCAGTAGAATTTTGCACTTTTGCACATCCAAGCAGCTATTTCTTCAAGTCCCGATCTGCACACTGAATAAACTTCAGTATAACGGCTCGCACGTTCAGGATACCTGTGCATCTTGACAAAATTATATCATGCAGCTTATCAAACAACAAAATTCTTGTATGTGGAAATATCATGAGTGAAATACAAGCCATAGAACAAAATAATTATTTATCTATTTGTATGCACGATATACAGTACTCTCAGAGCTGACTGACTCCACTTTAATGGCAATATGCTTTAATACAAACACAAAATCTTTTGTACTGAATGAAACCAAATTAATTCAGCATTATGCCATGCCTTCTTCTTCCTGCCTTTTTCCGTTTCTCTATAGAGTCTCTCAGGGGATCAGCAACAGTTTCGGCACATCACAAAAAATTCTTAACAATAAGATATATTTACACTCCTATGGCTTATTACTTTTTCCCAAAACTTGGCCAGCTTCAATGCATTTTCTGTTCCTTGATGAACATATTCTGTGCAGGAGGCTGGTCACAGTCAACATTAAAGCATATGATGAACAGCCTGGTCTTCTACACAGTCACCCTGAATATCATCTTTATCAGTGCAGCCCCATCTTGTTAAGTTAATGTTTGATAGGCCAACTCCAAATCTCAGTCTACTCAGGGACTTCTAAGGTATCCACTCCTCATCATGCCCAGGAGGTAGAGTTTCTGAAACTCTTTTCCAGCCAAGGGGAAGGTAGATCATAGTCCTCCAAAATTACAATCTAACTCTTATGGCAGTGTTTCTAAGTGTGGTCTATGTTCTAAGAAAACATCTCTTTGACTCCAGTCATTCTGGGTGCAATCTGTGCCCATACAGAGGATGCGTTCTCTCCTGATCAACCGCATTACTAGACTGGCACAGCCACTACAATAAACTAACCCTGATGGAGAGTTTACTGGAAGGAGGAATTTCACACTTTTTGCCAAACAATCCATTTTCTTGTGCAATAACTGCAGTAGCACAAATTTCGGATGGATGGATGTGTGTGTGTGTGTGTGTGTGTGTGTGTGTGTGTGTGTGTGTGTGTGTGTGTGTGTGTGCGCGCGCGAGTGTATACCTGTCCTTTTTTCCCCCTAAGGTAAGTCTTTCCACTCCCGGGATTGGAATGACTCCTTACCCTCTCCCTTAAAACCCACATCCTTCCCTCTTTCCTGACGAAGCAACCGGTTGTTGCGAAAGCTTGAATTTTGTGTGTATGT
The DNA here is from genome assembly GCF_023864275.1 of Schistocerca cancellata. Classification (NCBI taxonomy): domain Eukaryota; kingdom Metazoa; phylum Arthropoda; class Insecta; order Orthoptera; family Acrididae; genus Schistocerca; species Schistocerca cancellata. Next base: position 429,448,436 of record NC_064627.1, read on the forward strand.
TTGTGTGTCTATCGACCTGCCAGTGCTTTTGTTTGGTAAGTCTCATCATCTTTCTTTTTAGATATACTTTTCCCCACGTGGAATGTTTCCCTCTATTATATTCATATCATTAATTTCACAAGTATTTGTACACATATTCTACCTGTATTTCTTGCAAATTTCGCCCTGCAGTCTCATTTTCATGCATCTCAATGTTAATGATGTTTTAACTCCTGAAATGTGTTTGTACAATGTTTACTTTGCAGGTACATTCAGTAGTATATGTAAATCTTGTTCGCAAAATGTGTTGTGAACACAGTAGTAGAGAAGTAATAAATTAAAACGTCATGCTTCAGGCGGCAGTTTTAATGCATGAATAGCAAATATTTCTTAAGAGACAAACTTTTTCCTATCATAAATAAGAAAAATGGTGGCCACAGGTGTAAGAAGTTTGAAACCATTTATTATGGCAAATCTATTTCAGTCACTGTGTAACCATCTTCAGCACAAATATTTTAGTCTTGAAGACTCAGTTCAAAATTTGTTTGTTAGCTGCTATGTTCTTTCGTATTGACGCCATGTTGAAATTGTAATATGTGCTATTACTCCACGAGTCTTCAAGATTTAAATACTTGCAATGAAGATGGTCACACAGTAACTGAAATTGATTTGCTTTAATGAATGATTTCAAACCTCTTATGACTGAGACTGCCATTTTTCTTGTTACAATACTAAAATTGCAGTCACTGAGCACATGGTTCCCAATGGAGTCCAACCTCAAGCTTTTTTCCTTTCATCATTGTGTAGGGGTTGTCAGCAAGGAAAGTTTCATAAAGGGTTAAAGTTATTTGTAATGTTTGCTGTGAATCACTACTTGCTCTCATTGTCAAATACTGGATGAATACCATACGGGTATTCGCACACCAATGCGTACATTGTCTTTTAATTCACACACTGAGCTCTTTGATATGTATATAGTTCTTACCCCCACAGCACATAATTCCCAACAGTAACAGTTCAATCAAGTTTAGTTGAAATCTGTTCAGTGGGTTAGTAGGAGGAGACGTGGAACATACACATGTACATTTTTATAACACATATCAAATGTTCAACAATAATTAGATGCCAAATTTGATGTAACTTTTCAGTTTAATTTGGCATTTTTTGCCAATTTTGTTGTTATTCTTTGATAATTCTGGTGTTTTTACAAAATTCAAAAAAATAAAAATATGGCACAGCACTGAAACATCTGAGTCAAAACAAGGCTTCTAAAATAGGTAGGTGTTGACAGGTGTGAAGAGTATTGAACTACATGCTTAATAAGTCATGGTTGCAAAAATAATGACAGAAATTATTTAGAGAAGACAGGAAAATCTCCTGAAAGCCAACCTTGAGAAGGATCACTCTTGTTTCCAGAGAAATGTTAGGAGCATGTGAGGCAATACTGATTCAACAACTTATCTTAGAAGTAGGGTGAAGAAATACAAATCTACATTTATAGCGTTTGTAGATTTAGAGAAAGTTTTTGATGATGCTGACTGTACTGCACTCTCTGACATTTTGAAGATAGCAGGGATAAAATACAGTGTGCAAAAGGTTACTTACAACTTGTACAGAAACCAGAATGCAGTAATGTGGATCAAAGGATCTGAAAGGAAACAGTAGTTGAGATGTGACATGGACATGATTGTAGCCAGTCCCCGAAGCTGTTCAACCAGTACATTCAAGCAAGGTGTAAAGGAAACCAAGGAGAAATTTGTAATGAGAATTAAAGTTCAGGGAGAAGAAATAAAAACTTTGAGGTTTTCTGATCGCATTGTAATTCTGTCAGGGTCAGCAAAGGACTTGGAAGATCAATTGAATGGTGAATAGTGTCTGAGAAAAGAGGTTGCAAGGTGAACATCAACAAATATGAACACAGGCAACAGAATGTAGTCAAATTAAATCAGATGATGATGAGAGGATTAGATTAAGAAATAAAAAGCTGAAAGTAATATATGAGATTAGTTATTTGGACGGTGAAATAACATAGAATATAAAATGAAGACTGGCAACAGCAAAGAAAGTATTTTTGAAGGAATTTGTTAACATCTAATGTAAAATTAAATGCTATGAAGTCTTTTCTTACGGCATCTGTCTGGAGCATAACCTTGTACGGAACTGAAATGTGGACGATAAACAGCTCAGACAAAAAGAGATTAAATGCTTTTGAAATAGAGTGCTATAGAAAAATGCTGAAGATTAGGTAAGTAGGTCAAATAACTAATGAGCAGGAAAAGAATTTAATTTGAAGGAAAAGAAATTTATGGCAAAATTGACTAAAAGAAGAGATTGGTTAATAGAACAAATCCTGAGGCCTCAGGAAATAATCATTGAGGCAATGGAGGGAAGGGCATGCCTAAATACAGTAAGATGGTTGCAGTAGTTATTCAGACATAAAGAGATTTGCACAGGATAGACTAGCAAGGAGAGCAGCATCAAGCAAGTCTTTGGACTGAAGAACACAAAAACAGTAACTGATACAATCTCCTTCATATTTTATTACATACACTCCTGGAAATGGAAAAAAGAACACATTGACACCGGTGTGTCAGACCCACCATACTTGCTCCGGACACTGCGAGAGGGCTGTACAAGCAATGATCACACGCACGGCACAGCGGACACACCAGGAACCGCGGTGTTGGCCGTCGAATGGCGCTAGCTGCGCAGCATTTGTGCACCGCCGCCGTTCAGTGTCAGCCAGTTTGCCGTGGCATACGGAGCTCCATCGCAGTCTTTAACACTGGTAGCATGCCGCGACAGTGTGGACGTGAACCGTATGTGCAGTTGACGGACTTTGAGCGAGGGCGTATAGTGGGCATGCGGGAGGCCGGGTGGACGTACCGCCGAATTGCTCAACACGTGGGGCGTGAGGTCTCCACAGTACATCGATGTTGTCGCCAGTGGTCGGCGGAAGGTGCACGTGCCCGTCGACCTGGGACCGGACCACAGCGACACACAGATGCACGCCAAGACCGTAGGATCCTACGCAGTGCCGTAGGGGACCGCAGCGCCACTTCCCAGCAAATTAGGGACACTGTTGCTCCTGGGGTATCGGCGAGGACCATTCGCAACCGTCTCCATGAAGCTGGGCTACGGTCCCGCACACCGTTAGGCCGTCTTCCGCCCACGCCCCAACATCGTGCAGCCCGCCTCCAGTGGTGTCGCGACAGGCGTGAATGGAGGGACGAATGGAGACGTGTCGTCTTCAGCGATGAGAATCGCTTCTGCCTTGGTGCCAATGATGGTCGTATGCGTGTTTGGCGCCGTGCAGGTGAGCGCCACAATCAGGACTACATACGACCGAGGCACACAGGGCCAACACCCGGCATCATGGTGTGGGGAGCGATCTCCTACACTGGCCGTACACCACTGGTGATCGTCGAGGGGACACTGAATAGTGCACGGTACATCCAAACCGTCATTGAACCCATCGTTCTACCATTCCTAGACCGGCAAGGGAACTTGCTGTTCCAACAGGACAATGCACGTCCGCATGTATCCCGTGCCACCCAACGTGCTCTAGAAGGTGTAAGTCAACTACCCTGGCCAGCAAGATCTCCGGATCTGTCCCCCATTGAGCATGTTTGGGACTGGATGAAGCGTCGTCTCACGCGGTCTGCACGTCCAGCACGAACGCTGGTCCAACTGAGGCGCCAGGTGGAAATGGCATGGCAAGCCGTTCCACAGGACTACATCCAGCATCTCTACGATCGTCTCCATGGGAGAATAGCAGCCTGCATTGCTGCGAAAGGTGGATATACACTGTACTAGTGCTGACATTGTGCATGCTCTGTTGCCTGTGTCTATGTGCCTGTGGTTCTGTCAGTGTGATCATGTGATGTATCTGACCCCAGGAATGTGTCAATAAAGTTTCCCCTTCCTGGGACAATGAATTCACGGTGTTCTTATTTCAATTTCCAGGAGTGTATTTAATTCTCATGTAACATTTACCATTAACATTACTCCAAAATCAACACTTATATGAAAATTCTCAGTGTTAAACATATATAAACATTTAAAAGGTAAACTATGTGTGACTTCTACATTTTTCCTCACTTGAACTCTAAGTCTTCTTTCATGCACAACGTACTTTGATGAGATTTTTTAGATTTTTGAAGTCTATAAATTATTTTCATTGCAGTTGCTGAATTTTTACTAGTGAAACAGCTGCAAGGAAAAGATCTGTATGATAAGCACTGTAGTTAACAAGTGACATACACTTGTCATTTTGACAATATGAAAGTCAAAAACTGTTCAAGCAGAACAAGTGAGACATTACCTAATCCAAACCATTCCAGAACTTTTGACACATTGTATATATGACTCACTCTATTGTACTCATTAGAAAATGGTAATGTTAAAGATCACTCAAAAAAGAGTAGTAAGTGAGAGGGAAGGGATAGAAAAATAAAACAAAAATAAATAAAACATTTTATGTCCAGCCGTGTGTTGAAAAATCATGTTGCTTACTCCTATGGTTTAGTTTCTGTATTACTGTGCAAATGTAGAATTATATTACATTCATCTTGACAAATGATAATCCGAGGTACTGTGTATTCAAATAATAATTAAAATAAAATAAACTATATCTATCTGGATTCCCTTTGTGATATACAAGGCCTGTAGTCTAAAACTATTTTCACTCACATTAAATTGTACATGTGAGGAAGAATAGTGCCAAATGTCAGTTAAGTGGGGAAGCTTTTAACAGTAACATGTAAGGTAATCAAATTAAGCACTTAAAAAGATGTGTACCATCTGCACATATGACAGATCATAAACACCATTTGAGATCGAATCTTTTGAAAATTATTGACTGTGTGCAAACAATCTTAACTGGTAGATGTGCCCTTTAACAACTAAATAGTCAATAATTTTGCAGCAGAATTAACCTTTCACTCTGCAGAAGAGTGTGCACAGATATGAAACTTCTTGCTTAACTGGGACTAAAGCCTATATCTAATCTTACCAGCTGATTTACCCCAGCATGACACTCAATCTACACTCACAGATTCAACTTCTTGGCTGTGGTCATAGCTCCATGACATGGTTCCTTTCAGGAATGCTAGTCCTTTTAGGTATACACAGAAAAGCTTATATGAAGAACAGAAAATATGAGAAAAGTACTTGCACAAATTAAGCTACAAGGATGGGTCACGAGTCGTACCTGAATAATATGAGGAAAGTACTGCCACAAATGAAGCTACGAGGATGGGTCATGAGTCGTACCTGAATAACTCAGTCAAGACGAGCATTGCCCACAAAAGGCAAGATTTCAGGTTCAGGTCCCAGTATGGCACACAGTTTTAATGTTTCAGTAATTCTGAATTCTTCTGTAAGAGCATACATATTTTCTTTGCAAGATACAGCAGTTTTTGATGAGTTAAAGCTGATTATCTGAGTCAGCTACATTTCACAAGTGAGACAGAAATAAATAATTTTTCAGTTCTGTGATTGTGAAGAGTATAGTTTGAGCAATTAACATTCAACAAGTCCTCTCTTCTCTTGAAACACAATTATACCTTCAACTATCTGCAAACATTCTTTGATAAATCCATCTTCACCTAATAACTTAGAAAACTTTGTGGTGTTTCTACTTATGTGGCTTTGACAGTGCTATGGGGCTGAATTCTTCACTTTTTAAAAACATTTACTGCTGGATATTCAAGTCGTAACTTTTGTAGCCTATTTAAAATGTTTGGAGTCTATCAAAATTTTAGATGCCTGTATATCTCTCTTTATAGTGTCCCTTCCATGTAGCAAAGTAGATTGGTTCACAGCAAGCATAATGGGAAATATTTATTAAAATAAAATTTCTCCGCTTAATTGTCTTGAAACTGATGACACTAGGCCACCAGAAAAAATAAGAGCAACAGCATACAAGCCAATATTTTAAAAAGTGGAGCACTGTCTTGCACTAAATGTCTAGCGGGTCATTCCATGTCAAATCACGCAGGTTATGTCAGCCATCATCTCAGATTTTCATGGAACTTTGCACATTTGCTTATATTTATAAGAACTTGTGCAAAATAATTTTGGTCTCAGACCGAAAATTTTTTTATAACTGATTTTAAATGTTATGACATTCTGGTAACTGAACTCTGCAAGAATGTAAATGCAAAATGGTACTTATGTACATAAATGGCGTAACTCAGGTGTTAATGAAGCTTTCAATTTGGATTTTTTTGTTCATACCGTAAGAGAAGCACATCCTTAACAGACGTAATTATTTAAGCAGCTAAGTTACAAAGGATAGTACAAAAAATTTAATGTGTGTCACTTTCCAATTTCTGGCAAAAGTACAGACACATTGGAAAATGTTTATATCACATTTCTCCAACCCGGTGGGGATTTATTACTGGTCTTAAAATAATTCCCAAGACAGTACACATTGTAATAAAATAAAATTATTAATGGGTTTTCTACAAATGGACACACAAATAAATCTGAAATCACAGTACTTTGGTTATAATAATAATAATAATAATAATAATAATAGTAATAATAATTCTAAAAAGATTATCGATACCTGACACACACTGCTTCAGATTTTCACGAAACTTTTTCTACTTTTTACTTTCTGCATGGCAATAGTCAACGCAAAATCTCGCCACATACTTAATGTGGTTTGAAGGGAATAAATGGAAATTTTCTACACACGTAAATGCCAGAACTGAAGTTTGTCATTAGGACTGCATTACTATTATTATTACAGGATTAATCAATACAAAGATCAATTAATAACAACATCTTGTTATATTCCTGTTATCCTCCACCAAGCCTCTTTATCCAGCGCATCTTCCTTGTTGATGCTGCAATGTTCCATTACTCCATTTATATGGTCTGTCCAAGAACGTCATGGGCTTCAGCACTTACATCTGCCGGGTGGTTTCCATTCATAGACCTTCTTTGGCCACTGATAATCTGGCATTTGGAAAGTATCTATTTTCAACACATCACTGTCATTATTTCCCCAGATGTATCTTTATTGGAAAAAATTAATAACTATTCTTGACTTGTGGGAATATAGAAAATCATCTTAAGCTGTTGTAGTCCAAACAATGATTTTCAAATATGTAAAACACTTTCTGACAACTGAGACAAGGCTTATTTTTATCAAAACTCTGATATTATTAAAAAAAAAAAAAAAGGAGAAGAAGTTTTGACAGAAATTGGATGTTCATTTAACATACATCAAATCACTGTTCAGAAGGTCATTCAAATTAGATTATGTAAACCACGACCTACAGCACGACTTCCTCATGAAAGTACAGAACCAAAAGTTATTAATTTAACTGAAACATTTTCATTACACAGATTAACTTTATTTAGTGTGTCAAATTAGAATCTTTAAACAATTACTCAAGCCACACTAATGTTAATTTAAAATGTACATGTTCAGCAGTGAAGATCCATGAAACTATCAATGAAGCTTCTTAAGAGCATCTCTGTTTTTAATCCATTGCGACAAATTATATTCTGTTAACTTTGTAACTTTTTCATTAAAGTAATACATTCTGCCTATTGATGTTGATTTAGGTACACCAACATCACATAAAATGTTTTCCAAAGGCACAAAACAAGAATCTTCCTTCTTAGACCAAAATAATAACACTGTTGGTATAGGTGGGTGGAGAAAAAGTAGTTCAACTTCTCCTTCTTCATCACAGACATTTCTGACGAAGGCAAAGTACCGCCTGTTGTCATATACAGCTGCTACAAAAGAATTTATTCGAGGACAAATGCATGTCCATTATGGAACATTTTCACTGACTGAAAAAAATCAAGGAAGCTTTTTAGAAGTATTTACTCTCCTAATCTCTAAAGAATCACTGGAAAGTGGTTTATAATGGTGAAAACTCCTGGTACCAGATATTGTGCGGATTGTTGTAAATCTCTTTGAGGTTCCTGTGTAGGAAATCTACAATGACTTTCTCTAAGAAGTGAAAAAAACATTTGTCAATATTATCTTTGCAGAAACCATAAAAAAACAGATGCAGCTGTTATTTGCACATCATCCGCTAGTTGAAGACTAGCTCTTCTCAATATATTTTTTATAGTTCCTCCTAAACGATCGTACACAGATTTACTATAGCTATTAGCAAAAAAGGAATGCTTATCATCAATAGAAAAACTGTTTTTCTGCTCACACAAAATTTTAAAGCTTTTTCTATTCTTATATTGTGCAGTAAAATCAGCACTTTCTTCACTTGTGGGTAATGCTCTGCCAGCCATTTAACCATTTATTTCTGGATGTTACAAACCCAACATGTTCCACAACATCACTTATAAAGCAGTGGTTCACTATTACCAATTTACTTTCCTCATTTATTACATAACCACACATGGGATGGACTGTACTGTTGCTCTTTGTCCAGTGGTAACTCTGAATTTAATTCTAAATTACAAAACTGTAGTTTTCAGCAAAGTCCATTAACAGAATTGCTTTTCAGGGGTTATATTTTCTTTTAATTTTTTCAATGATTTTGTCTGATACTTAGATATAAATTAGTGTGGTCTAAGTACCTGTAATTTTGTAAGCAAAGTCTAAGCATTCACCAACAGTTGCAGACTGCTTTACCAACTCTGCCCGAAGATCTGTGTTTATCCATTAGCTGAATTCAATTTCATCATCAGCGTCTTTGTAAGCTAATTTCTGTTTTAATGATTCTGCCAGGGTCACCGCTGGGACAATTATCACAGTGCTTCTGCATACTGTCTTAGTTTTCAGAGTCACATACAAGAAATTTTATAAGTTCTTTGTATGTTTCTTCAATGTGTTCCACATCCAAAAGCAGTTTTACATTTTGGTGGATCAAATCTCATTATCTTCACTAAGTTCTTCAATCTTTTTTTACTAAGCTATAGGTTGTCAAATGTCATGGTGTTTTTAGTAATTTTCCAACAGTGCATGAATTCACATTTTCCATTGCAATTAACTGGGCACTAATTCACTCAAAACATACTTTATACAAGTGGAATGATAAGGCCAAACCACAAACAAATATGCACTGCCTCACAGAAAGACAAAGAGAAACTGAGGCCAAATAGACTAACTGTTGCAAGGCACTTATTCCCCACAATGAATTTCAGCAATTGTTGCATTGTTTTCATGCCTATAAAGGTTTCAAACAAGTTACTGCTGTAAAACACTTTTTTATCACTGTGAGCAGATGACTGGCTGAACACGTAAATCATATATATTATAGTCTTTAAAGAATAGCTGAATCAGTCAAATGAAAGGAAATAAATTTTCACACTAAAAGTTAACCTGCCTGCCTAGAATGAGTTATACTTAAATATGCTAATTTGGTATTCTTGCATCTGAGGTGGTGAGACAGTGAGTGAATGAACTTACTTAAAATGACCCTTTCCATCACAGCAAAAAGTATTTTGATTTCAGATGGGTGTGTCAATTAACAGAAGCTCCATTAAAATTTATTTTATTAGAAAGCTTACAACCTAAGGGATTATTTAAGACCAAAATCAGGTTCCAAGCAGGTTTGAGAAACATGATCTAAGCATTTTTCCACATCCTCAATTTTTCTGAAATAAAAAAAATGGCATACATCAATTTTTTTTTAAATTTTCTTTGTAACTTTACTGCCTCAATAATTGGATATCTGTTAATTATATGCCTTAACTTCTGGAAAAAAATCCAGACCAAAAGCTTCATGAACACCTCAGTCATGGGAATTTATGTAGGTAATTACCATTTTGCAGTGACATGCCTACAGAGCCCAGTTATCAGAATATCGCTACATTTAAAATTCGATATGAAATAAAGTTGTAGTCTGAGACCAAAAAGATATTTCAGAAGTTCCTCTGTTATTAGTAAAAGCATAAGTGCAATGTTTTGTGAAAATCTGAGATGGAGGGTTACAAATCTTTGAATTATTGCATGTTTTGATGTGGAATGACCCTAGCAACAGTTAAACACTGAATTGCAGTTTAGTTCCACAATACCTCTTGCACTGTCACTTCGCCTACATTTATTCACAGCAACACTTTGCATGAATGCACATCCCATATAAATAAATTAAGAATAAATAAATTTTACTGGTTAATTTTTCCTTCAGAATCTAAGAAACAATATTTTCGCATTCATACATTATCACTCATTTAATTTTGAACTTTTTCAAAAATGTGTTCTAAATGATTAATGGAAAATCTCATATTAAGATGTGAAACAAACACTAACAAAGAGATAGAGGGGCTGGCCAATACTTACCTCAGCTCAGTACAACCGATAGATTCACAAAACATAACAGAAAATTTACATTCCTAGCTTTCGGAGCTTTGTTCCTTCATCAGGGAGGAGAGAGGGGGGAAAAAGGGGAAGAAGGGAAAGTGGATTCATTACTCACAACCCAGGTTATGAAGCAACAGGGAAAGGTAAACAGGGAGGGTAGCAAGGATGGAGGCATGGTTGTCAGAGGGAAGCCAAAGATATTCTACTGTTAAGTACTGTGCCAGCTTCAAACCAAAGAGGATGCATACAGAAGTAAAGAGTTATATAGTATAAAGATAAACACAACTATGTAGGATGAAAAGATGTGTGAATGGCTAAAGAGGAAAGGGAAAAAAGAGAAGACTGAAGAGTAAATGGGAGTGAGGTTGGTTAACGTAGGTTCAGTCCAGGGGGATAGCGGGATGAAAGGATGTGTTTGAGCGCAAGTTCCCATCTCCGCAGTTCCGAGGGACTGGTGTTGGGTGGGAGAAGCCAAATGGCACGTATGTTGTAGCAGGTTCCTAGGTCCCTAGAATTATGCTGGACGGCATGCTCTGCTACTGGGTACTGGACATCTCCTAGGCGGACAGTTCTTCTGTGCCCGTTCATGCGCTCAGCCAGTTAAGTTGTCGTCATACCGATGTAAAAGACTGTGCAGTGCAGGCATGTTAGCTGATAAATAACATGTGTTGTTTCACATGTGGCCCTGCCTTGAATTGTGTATGTTTTACCAGTAGCGGGACTGGAGTAGGTGGTTGTGGGGGAATGCAAGGGGCAGGTTTTGCAGCGGGGTCAGTTACAGGGGTAGGAACCGCTGGGTAGAGAAGGTGGTCTGGGAATATTGTAGGGTTTCACAAGGATGTTACGGAGGTTAGGGGGACGACGAAAGGCAACTCTGGGTGGTGTGGGGAGAATATTGTCAATACATTCCTCCCCGTCCAACAACAATGTTCCTACCCCCAGACCACACAGAAGCATCCCCCTTGTCACCCAATATTATCCTGGCCTCGAATACATAAACAAATTACTGCGTGAGGGTTATGACTTTCTCAAGTCAAGCCCTGAAATGAGATCATCCCTTGACAATATGCTTCTGTGTGGTCTGGGGGTAGGAACATTGTTGTTGGACGGGGAGGAATGTATTGACAATTTTCTCCCCACACCACCCAGAGTTGCCTTTCATCATCCCCCTAACCTCCGTAACATCCTTGTGAAACCCTACAATATTCCCAGACCACCTTCACTACCCAGCAGTTCCTACCCCTGTAACCAACCCCGCTGCAAAACCTGCCCCTTGCATCCCCCCACAACCACCTACTCCAGTCCCGCTACTGGTAAAACATACACAATTCAAGGCAGGGCCACATGTGAAACAACACATGTTATTTATCAGCTAACATGCCTGCACTGCACAGTCTTTTACATCGGTATGACGACAACAAAACTGGCTGAGTGCATGAACGGGCACAGACGAACTGTCCGCCTAGGAGATGTCCAGTACCCAGTAGCAGAGCATGCCGTCCAGCATAATTCTAGGGACCTAGGAACCTGCTACAACATACGTGCCATTTGGCTTCTCCCACCCAACACCAGTCCCTCGGAACTGCGGAGATGGGAACTTGCGCTCAAACACATCCTTTCATCCCGCCATCCCCCTGGACTGAACCTACGTTAACCAACCTCACTCCCATTTACTCTTCAGTCTTCTCTTTTTTCCCTTTCCTCTTTAGCCATTCACACGTCTTTTCATCCTACATAGTTGTGTTTATCTTTATACTACATAACTCTTTACTTCTGTATGCATCCTCTTTGGTTTGAAGCTGGCACAGTACTTAACAGTAGAATATCTTTGGCTTCCCTCTGACAACCATGCCTCCATCCTTGCTACCCTCCCTGTTTACCTTTCCCTGTTGCTTCATAACCTGGGTTGTGAGTAATGAATCCACTTTCCCTTCTTCCCTTTCTTCCCCCCTCTCTCCTCCCTGGTGAAGGAACAAAGCTCCGAAAGCTAGGAATGTAAATTTTCTGTTATGTTTTGTGAATCTATCGGCTGTACTGAGCTAAGTACGGGCCAGCCCCTTTATCTCTTTGTTAGTATTTGTTTCACATCTAAAAATGTGTTCCTCAGGTAGGGTAAGTTTCCAAGTATTTCTTAGTAAACTTTTTTTTCAAGTTCTGTCTGACAAAATCTGTAACATTTGTTACTCAAATTTGAGGTAACAAAATGTACTAATTCAGGTTTGAAGGTGGCTGTACCTAGTCATGTGCCCAAGATAGTTGCAAATCAATATCTCATTAATTACACCACCACTGACAATGGTGCATATGCTAGGACTGCACGCATATAGCGAGAGAAAATAACCATTTCAAATGAAGAACTCTGAAAATTGTTTAAGCGAAATCAGAATCATGGTTTCAACGCTACTCTCCCTAATTCAAGACCAGTGCCTCAGTGACTCCACTTGGTAAATTTGTTCCTAAGGCAAGGAACAGTTTGGTTTGTTTTTTTGTCTTAAAATAAATAAATAAATAAACCTGCTGTGAATGTAACTAGTTACTGAAATTTTTATTTTCAATTGACAGTTTGGTTTATCTCGAATAATAATAATTTAACACACTTCACTTAGTACTAAGCAATGTGAGAAAGACTCTGTTAGCAGAAAACATAGTATGTTTATAACAGGTTGTACGGTATCAGGAAAAGTAGTGGGTTGTGTCTGACCTACAAGGAGCAGCAGCTTCCTGTATGTGAAAGAAACACATATGAGGAGTCACTGACAATATATTAGTACAAGCAAAACCTGTCTACTAACTGTCTGAATCTAAAGTTACAATGATCAGTTTAAGGCTTGTGTGTTCATGACACTGAGGAGTGACTCAGACTATTGATTCTGGACATTATGCCTGTCTACTGCAGCAAATATATCTTATGTGCCTTAAGCAGTGAACAAAATCTGCTTTGGTGCAAATGTGCGTACTGATTCATTGAAGCAATAACAAAATGCATAGAAGTGTTACTTGTCCTTTAGTACAGTATTTTGCAGAAACTTCACCTCGTACACATCTTGTTGTGATCTTCAGCCAGCGGACTGGTTTGACGCAGCTCTACCTGATACTCTATCTTGTATGAGCCTCTTTGTCTCCCAATAACTACTGCATCTTTCTGAATCTGCTTACTGTATACATCTCTTGTTCCCTCTCTACAATTTTTACCATCCACAATTCCCTCCCATACCAAACTGGTGATCCCTTGATGTCTCAGAATATGACCTATCAACCGATCCCTTCCTTGTCTTCCCAATTCTCTGCAGTACCTCCTCATTAGTTACGTGACTGATCCATCTAATCTGCAGCACTCTTCTGTAGCATCACATTTCAAAAGCTTCTATTCTTTCCTTGTCTACACTATCATCCACGTTTCATTTCCATACATGGCTACAGTCCATACAAATACTTTCAGAAAGCTACCCTCGATGATAACAAATTTATATTCTTCAGAAATGCTGTTCTTCCTATTTTCAGACTACATTTGATATCCTCTCTACTTCAGGCAACATCAGTTATTCTGCCACCCTCATAGCAAAATTCATCTACTACTTTAAGTGTCTTTTTTCCTAATCGAATTCTCTTAGCATCGCCTGATTTAATTCGATTACATTCCTTTAGCATTGTTTTCCTTTTGTTGATGTTCATCTTATATCTTCCTTTCAAGACACTGTCCATTCCATTCAACTGCTCTTTCAAGTTCTTTGCTGTCTCTGACAGAATTACAATGCCATCAGTAAACCTTAAAGTTTTTATTTCTTCTTCCTGAACTTTAATTCCTACACTGATTTTTGTTTTGTTTTTGTTTCCTTTACTGCTTGTTCCATGTACAGATTGAATAACATCAGAGATGTACAACCCTGTCTCACTCCCTTCTAAATCGCTGCTTCCCTTCCATGCCCCCTCTACTCTTATAACTGCCGTCTGGTTTATGTACAAGTTATAAATAGCCTTTTGCTCCCTGTAATTTCCCCCTGCTACCTCCAGACTTTCAAAGAGAGTAATCCAGTCAACATTATCAAAAGCTTTCTCTAAGTCTGCAAATGCTATAAATGTATGTTTGCCTTTCCTTAACCTATCTTCTAAGATAAGTCATAGGGTCAGTATTGACCTGCGTGTGCCCACGTTTCTCTGGAATTCAAACTGATCTTCCCTAATGTCAGCTTCTACCAGTTTTTCCTTTCTTCTGCAAGGAATTTGTGTTAGTATTTTGCCACTATGACTTATTAAACTGACTGTTCGGTAATTTTCACACCTGTCAGCAACTGCTTTATTTGGAATTGGAATTACTACATTCTTCTTGAAGTCTGACATTATTTCATCCGTCTCATACGCCTTGCGCACCAAATGGAAGAGTTGTGTCATGGCTTGCTCTCCCAAGGCTATCAGTATTACTGACAGATCATCATATATTCCTGAGGCCTTGTTTTGGCTTAGATCTTTCAGAGTTTTGTCAAATTCTGCAAGCAGCATCATATCTCCCATCTCAACTCCATATATGACCACTTCCTTTTTTATAATATTGCTTTCAATTCACCTCCCTTGTATACGGACCCTCTATGTATGCCTTCCACCTTTCAAACTTCCCTTCTTTGCTTAGGACTGGTTACCACCTGAACTCGATATTCATACATCTGGTTCTCTTTTCCCCAAAGGTCTCTTTAATTCTCCTGTAGGCATATCTATCTTTCCCCTACTTAAATATACTTATATATCTGCACATCTGTCCTCTAGCCATTCCTGTTTAGCAATTTTGCATTTCCTGTCAATCTCATTTTCTAAATGTTTGTATTCCATTTCGCCTGCTTCATTTGCAGCATTTTTAAATTTTCTGCTTTCATCAATTAAATTCAATATCTCTTGTGTTATCCAAGGATTTTGCTAGGCCATATATATTTACCTACTTGATCCTCTGCTGCCTTCACTATTTCATCTCTTAAAAGTACCCACTCGTCTTCTACTGTGTTCTTTCCTCCTGTTCTAGTCAACCTTTGTGTAATCCTCCCTCAGAAGCTCCCAAGAACCTCCTGTTCTTTCACCTTATCCAGGTTCCATCACCTTGATTTCCTACCTTGTACCAATTTCTTCACTTTTAATCTGCAGTTCATAACCAATAAATTGTGGTCAGAGTCCACATCTGCCCCTGGATATGTCTTACAATTTAAAATCGGGTTGCTAAATCTATGTCTAACAATTACACAATCAATCAGAAACCTTCCGGTGTCTCCAGGTCTCTTCCAAATACACAACCTTATAAAATGATTCTTAAACCAAGTGTTAGCGATGATTAAATGATTTTCTGTGCAAAATTCTACCATGCAGCTTCTTCTTTCATTCCATTCCTCCAGTCCATATTCACCTACTATTTTTCCTTCTCTTCCTTTTCCTACTATCAAATTCCAGTCCCCATCAAGATTAAATTTTTGTCTTCTTTAACTATCTGAATAATTTTGTTTACCTCATCATACATTTCTTCAACTTCCTCATCATCTACAGAGCTAGTTGCCATGTAAACTTGTACTATTGTGTTAGGCATGGGCTTCGTGTGTATCTTGGCTACAATGATGCATTCACTATGGTGTTCATAGTGGCTTACCCCCACTCCAATTTTCTTAGTCATTATTAAACCTACTCCTGCAATACGCCTACTTATAACCCTTTATTCACCTGAACAGAAGTCCTGTTCCTCGTAACTAACTTCACTAAGTCCCACTATATCCAACTTTAAATTTTCTAACCGACCTGCCCATTAAGGGATCTAACACTCCATGCTCTGATCTGTAGAATGCCAGTTTTGTTTTTCCTGATGACAACATCCTCCTGAGCAATCCCCACCCGGAAATCCGAAAGGGGGGCTATTTTACCTCCGGAACATTTTACTCAAGAGGACACCATCATCATTTACCCACACAGTAGAGCTGCATGTCCTTGGGAAAAATTACAGCTTTAGCTTCCCCTTGCTTTCAGCTGTTCTCAGTATCAGCAGAGCAAGGCCATTTTGGTTGATGTTATATGGCCAGATCAGTCAATCTGAGGCACGCAAGCCACCCCACAGACGGCAAGATCCATGGTTCATACAAAAGCAACAATTAAAGAGTCTTCCATAGCCTTTGCTGGAGTGTACTGACCAGAATGTGGAAGTATGTCTGGTGGCCATTCTCTACCTGTTAATAAAATGCAGTTGTCCAGCTTTCAGTATAACTACTATTTCAAAACACTAACCATGGCCATAAATTTATTTTGCTTTTCTTTTGACCACCTTGTATCAGATTATGCCTTCTGATTTGCACATCAAAACTACCCCTTCCTTCTCACAACTGACTTCTTCCTAAATCCTCCCCCCCCCCCCCCCCGCCCCCATAGAATTTTTTTGCTTTTTCCAGAACTCTGTATGTGCCATGTGGCAATAAGATACTTCTGGCAAAACATAAAAACCCTTCCTTGTACAAAAAGCAAAATACAGTTTTGTGATAAAATTTCAAAAAAATCAAGGCATTTCTTTGGGATCATTAAACACACGGGCCATCCTGAAAGTAACACACATTTTGATCTATCGCGGCACTGGGTGGAGCTACAGCCACCATCTTGGTGTCATAACATTCCTACACTCAGTGCACATCCAGTGGTAGTAAAGTGTGGTCCTTGTCTCTGATACTTTACTTTCTGTGACTTGTGAAGATTATTTTGGGAACAAGTTTCTGTTGGCAAAAAACTACAAACCAACTGAATTTTATAGCGACCTTTGTGATGTGTACAGAAAAGGAATATTGAATGAAAGCCGAGTGAGGCAATGGTGCTCTGATTTTAAAAATGGCCATACCAATATTCATGATAAGAACCGCAGTTGTAGGCCTAGCCTGCGACTGATGAAATTGTGATGAAAATCAACAGCAACATTCATGAAAATTGTCATTTCATGATTACGTTTTGCAACATTTTTCCCAAGTTTCAAGGACTTTGATGCATGAAATTGTGGTGAAGAATCTTGGTTACCAAAATTTCTGTGCTAGTTGGGTTCCCACAAGCCTAACAGAAGACCACAAAAAACAGGGGCAGCCTGCAACACTGACCTTCCTCAAAGATTGTGAAAAAAATGGTAACTAAGTTATCGACTGTTTCCTAACTGGGGATGAGACTTGGATGAAGAATGTTAACTGTGAAAGAAAAAGGCAGATTATGGAATGGGGTCACACAAATTCTACCAAGAAACCAAGGAAGTGTTTGCAAATATTGTCAGCAACAAATATCATGACTACTTTGTTCTGTGACTCTAAGGGAGGAATTTATGTTCATTTCTTCGAATGTGGCACAACGATTAACTCAGAGAGGTATTGTCAAACACTGACAAAGGTAAGGTGGGTGATGCAAAACAAGCATCAGGGAAAACTTAGCGGAAAATTTTGTTTTTTCATGATAACGCATGTCCACACACAGCCAAATGTACTTGAGAGCTCCTACGGAGTATGGATAGGAGGTGTCTGATCATCCACCATACAGCCCGGATTTGGCACCAAGCAGCTACCACCTTTTCTCAGCAATGAAGACATGACTCACTATACAACACTTTGATACTGACACCAAACTGCATGCTGGTGTAAACCAGGGGTTGCAATAGCACGCGGCAGATTTCTAGAGATGGTACTGAAAACATTTGATAACATACAATAAGTGCCTCAGTCTGAGTGGTGATTATGTAGAAAAATAGGTCAAGAATGTCCATTTAAAATGTAAATAATAAAATTTGTTTTTATCAAATCGTTAATTTTTTATTTCAAAACATCTGTTGCTTTCTGGATAGCCCTCATATTTTGTTATTGCCCATTATCTGGTTAACAGGAAGCTCGCATTAAATTTGGACATCATTCCCGTCTACTGCATTTGACATCAAAACTCACTCTTGGACATTATCCACAAATCTAGCTTTAAGAAACTGCACTTTTTTGGATAAAGGAAGTTACTGGTAAAAACTGGAAAATTGTGAGTAGTTTCAGTACAATGTCATTATTTTGTCAAAATCAAATAATGGAAACTCCAGGTAGGAATATGAACAATGAAGGAAAAGACAGATTGCTACTTACCGTAAAGAAGACATGTCAAGTTGCAGACAGACACAATTAAAAGCTTTCAGCCACAGGCTTCGTCAGTAACACACACACACACACACACACACAAAAAGCAAGCAAGCAAGCACACCTCACGCACACACTACTGCCAACTAAAGCAAGGGATAGTAGTGTATGGGTGGGGAGAGAGACAAACTCTGTCTGATGAAGTGTGCAAGGACTAGACTGCTGACAGGCGCAGTGTCAGGAGGTTGTAGGGCAACAAGGAGGGAAAAAATGGAATAAAAAAGGAGAGAAGCAAGGAAAGACAGACAGATGCATTGGCAGAGGGCTGCAAATAAACAGGGTGGGAGATGAGAACGGAGAGGAGATGATATGACAGAGTGGGTGGAAATGGTGGATGGAGGGTGCAGTGACAGTATGTTCCATAGGTTGAGGCCAGGATAATTATGGAAGCGGACAACGTGTATTAAGGTAAGTCCTATCAGCGCAGTTCAGAAGAGTTGATGGTGGAGAGAAGACTCCTGTTGGCTCGGGTAGTGAAGCAGCCATTGAAAGCAAGTGTGTGATGTTCAGTTGTGTGTTGTGCCACAGGATGGTCTACTTGCTCTTGGTCACAGTTTGACAATGGGCGTTCATCGTGATGGACAACTGATTGGTAGTTACACCAATATAAAAAGATGTGTGATGATTGCAGCAGAGCTGGTAAATGACATGGCTGCTTTCACAGGTGACACGGCCCCTGATGGTGTAGGATTTACTTGTGACAGGACTGAATTTGGAATTGCTGGGTGAATGGATAGGGCAGTTTTGCATCTGGGGCTACCACAAGGAGTTGATAGTTGTGGCAAAGAGTTAGGAATAGGAGTGGCATAGGAATGGACTAGGATGTTATGAAGCTGGGTGGGTGATGGAATACCACTTTAGGAGGGGTGAGAAGTATTTCAAGTAGGATGTCCCTATCTCGAGTAGGATGTCCCTCATTTCAGAGCACGATGGTAGGTAATCAGAGCCCTGGTGAAGTATGTGGTTCAGTTGTTCAGTCCGAGATGGTACTGGGTGATGAAGGGGACACTCCTTAGTGGCTGGTTCTTGGAGTTGGTAGGAGGATTGAGGGTGCAAGGAGAAATGGCGTGGGAGATCTGTTTGCAGACTAGGTAGGGGGTAGTGTCTGTCCGTGAAGGCCTTGGTGAGACCCTCAGCATACTGAGCAAGGGCATTTTTGTCACTGCAGATACACGGTCGCCAGGTGGCCACACTATATGGGAGGGATTGCTGGTGTGAAGGGGATCTCCTCCGCATTCTCATCTCCCACCATGTTTATCTGCAGCCTTCTGCCAATGCATCTGCCTGCCTTCCCTGCTCTTCTCCTTCTTTGCTCGTTTTTTTCTCCGCCTCCCTGCTCTACATCTTCCTGATGCTGCACCTGTTGGCAGTCTAGTCCCTGCACACTCCACCAGATAGAGTTCGTCTCTCCCCCCACCCATACACTACTATCCCTTCCCCTTCCCGCCCCCTAAAGAAAGCTGCTTGCCTCCCACATGATGTTGCATTCCAGCCCCAGATGCTGGAGCTGGAGGTTGTGTGTGCATGGGGTGTGCTTGTTTGTGTGTGTGTGTGTGTGTGTGTGTGTGTGTGTGTGTGTGTGTGTTTTTTTTGCTGATGAAGCCTGTGGCTGAAAGCCTTACGTGTATTTTTATTTTTTCAAAAAGTAGATTTGTCACAGAATATCATGAAAGTTGGATGAAGTACTTCAGCTTCCAACAAAAGAATGGATACCAGTTATGCATATACATACTCACTAACTGAAATCATATAAAAACCACAGACATTACATCCTCGGGCTTCACAACTATTTATGCACTCCTCTTGCCAGGAATGAGAAGACTCAGAACATCTAAAAGGAAGTTATGTGGAATCTGGATGACGGGAAAATGTCATTCCAAACAGATGAGGAAGCACACAATATGCAAGCAATTTAGAGGCAGCTCTTAAAGTTGGGTACTCAATATGTATATTCTTCCACTACTGTCTGTTCTAGCTGCAATAGTTCAGCAATTAGTAAATAGATATTCTTTTCTGTCAATATTCATGTTGGAAAAGCACTCTGAACTTTCCACAAATAATTTCTTGTAGTTACAAATACATTTACTTTTACTGCCAATCCAACAATCAACTTTCAAATACAAGTGTTTTGTTACAGCTTTCACACTATACTTAACAACCAACAATAATAATTTTAAGGGAAGAAATGGGTATTTAAATTCATTCCAGTAGCATAGTAAATTGTTTTCAATGAAACAATATTCTATACATTACATGAACTAATTATATGGATTATTACTCTTTTTCTTCATTTAAAGATGTCTTTCAGATACAAATTTCCTTTTTTTTCTCTATTTATAAAAAGACAGTTTAATAATTACATTACACTATAAATGTGTAAACATAAATGAAAGTGTTCCACCCAAATGTTTGAAAGGAACATAGAAGAAAATTTATTATTATTATTATGAGTCCCACAGCATATGTGCTTTAAATAAGATATGGCCAAACAGAATCGTATCTCAGAATATGAATAAAGAATGACATCTACTGAGGCCTTCAGTTACTATTGCTCTGCCATAGTAATTTCCTCACACATTTCACATTAGGTCTACCCATATTTACACAGTACAGTTCAGTTATTGAAAGCTTATTAATGTTAGCCAATATCTACTTCATGGTTTTTCATTTGACAGTTGGATGTTTCAAAACAAGAGATCTTCACTGGAATTTTTGCTTTCATAGATCTCAGATGAGACTGTCTGAGGAGGAAGAAAGCTGCCAATTGATCACAGTGCTGCACTTTGTCAGAAAGATATGCATCAAATTCACCAAAAATAAATGACACCAAATGTTTAACAGGACGAATAGGGCAGAAAATACTTAAACAATATTGTATGACTCCTCGTTATTCTAGTGCATGCAAATAAAAACAAAAATAAGAGAGGCAGACAAGATTTGTTTAACCCCGCTGTGTATGATTACTACTTCTGTGTGTCTTTCAGATGATGAATTATTCTTTTATGTGAATTATACATTCTTTTCTTTCACATCCACATTGCATAACTTAAAAATATCACGTTCTACAAGAATTTATACTGTTGTTGGTACACAGTGGGTCTTGCATGGTATTACTATGTCCTACTGTCAACAGATTCAGCACCAATTTTGGGGGGGAATTGGACATTACTTAAGCACTACATCAATACTACACATATACCATGCAAGATGATGAACTCTTAGAGCATTTTAACATATTTCTGTTTCTCCACTGTTGACAACGACACTCTTTCAATTTGGCATTTAGTCAATATGTAAATGAAATGACCATGAATTTTCATATGTGGTTTGTAACACCAATGTTAACACCATTGCCCACTGTATCTTGTGGACTTCGATACCTCTCAACTGTTACAAAAATTTATGCAATACCGCTCATCCACTCACATCATTATTTCAAGCTAAATTAAAATGAGGTGTATAAAGGATACAAGTTTATAAATGCTTTCCCAAAGTCTGTCGTTATACATTATTCATATAAATGTCTTAGGAGAACAACTGGAGTTATTTTCTAACACACTTATTCATGTCATGCAAAAGCTGCAGTTCCTCCAAAATAAAAAATATAAATATAATTCAAAATTACAAGAAAATTGATTTAACTTTGCTACTGTGTTGAAAGAGTATGTGTACCTTCTCTAGTAACTTCTCCACTCACTCCATTGGTAACCACAGCAATCTGCTGTGCTGGCAACATGATCCGTGATTTTCCCATTACTGTGACTTGCTGTGGTTGCCCAGTAACACTGCTTGTCACAAAAGTGACACCTGTTAACACAGTCATACTTGCATTATTTTACATGTACTCCCAAAAATACACATAGGAAATTAAACTTCTCACAAATCACAACCATTCTCGAAAGTCACAGAGTTTACAGAAATAAACTTGACCAACATAATTTACAAGGATGAATCAAATAGAAACAGGATTTTATTTAAAAAAATCCATTTATTGAAAAGTACAAGGTAGTTACAATTCATTTCTCCACATAGTTTGCCACTTTAGAAACACATTTTTCCCAGTGAAAAGGAAGGTTTTTTTTTATCACAGCACCATAGAATGAAGCTGGTTGCACCAGGAGCCAACTGGGCACAAATTCCTTGAAATCTTCGTCATCTTCACATCAGTGCCCTCCCAGACATTTAAACAGTCCAGAAAAATGAAATCACAGGGTGATAGGTCTGGGTCCTACGGAGGATTATCAAGTTGAGTCTTGCCTGCCATTGTTGCAGAGAACGATGTGTCAAATTGGTTGGTCTTGTCTTTTGGAGCGATACACATCCCTCACCTCCTTCAACAACTCGCAGTAGTGTGCTGCACAGACTTTGTGTTGCTCATGCAAAAAATCAATGAGCAAAAAGTCTCACTAGTTGAGAAAAAATGGTTGAAAAAAAAAAACTTTGCCAGGTGACAGTCGAGTCTTGGCTTTCACTGGGGCTCACTAGCCTTTCCTCTGCCACTCCTTCTGGCTTCTTTAGATGCGGGAGTGTAGTAGTGGACACTACAATTCACTGCAGGTGAAGATCCAACTCAAAAATGCATCAACTTCTTTTGCAACCTTTGCTCTAAGCCTCTGCCAGACTTCCAAACATCTCAACTTCTGATTTTCGGTCATAAGATGAGGGACTCATCTCAAACACACTTTGCGGAACGGTATGTCATTTGCAATGATTGCTTGACAGTTCCCATACCTTATTCCGACCTGTTCTGCAATATCTGATACTCTCGCCCGTCGACTGCCTTCAACAACATCTCGAACCACATGCATGTTTTCGTCTGTAATGCTGGTCTGAGGGCCAGTTATCATGTTGCTGATCTTCCACATGTTTTCATCCTTCCTTGAATTCTTTATGCCAGACAAATGCATGTGTCCTTGACAATGTTTGATCACCGACTGCACAGTCAATCTCTGGAACATTACTGTTGCATGGTCTCCTTCACAAGCAAGAAATTTTATAATTGTGTGTTGCACCGTGGAGAGGTGCACCTGTGCATTACTGACAGAGCGGTTGGAAGTACATAACGGCTGGTTCTCCCAACTACTAATGGCCCCGTCCTAGCAACAATTGATGCTCAGGAACAAGAATCCTGTTACATTTGATTCACCTTCGTATTTACAAACAAACTTCATTACTATTAATCAATGAATGAATGAAACTATAATACAAAGTCTATTTAGATTGCAACATTATAAGTGATTCATTCTGTGGAAATCCCAAACTTTAAAAAAACATGAACTTGTTTGGAAGTGCCAAAACTGTCACCATCAAGAAAAAATATTAATGAAGAGTTAAAACTTACATATGTATAGCTAGCTGTCTTTTTGTTCTGCCTCTCTGCAACTCAACATCACCTCTACATGGTGAGTAGCGATTTATCCTTTTCATAATACGGTCATTATTCAGTCCTGAATTTTCTACTGCTTGATACTATCTATTAAAGGTAGTATAACTCTTAGTACAATAGCAAACCACAGGTAAAAATCACACAAACACATGGCTAAAACCTTGACAGCTAAATGGTTCAAATGGCTCTGAGCATTATGGGACTTAACATCTGAGGTCATCAGCTCCTAGAACTTAGAATTACTTAAACCTAACCAACCTAAAGACATCACACACATCCATGCCCATGGCAGGATTTGAACCTGTGACCGACCTTGACAATCTTGATTAAAATTACCAAAACGAATTTCAAATATTTCAAATATTTCAAATGTGATTATTAGTAAACTGAAAAATATTATCCGAAAGAACATTGTTGAAGAGTTTATATGATTTTTTTTAATGTGAATTTGCAGAACATTTCTAAAAGCATAGCACAAAACACAGATCTATTTAATATCATGTAGTATCATAATTCTGGGTACAAACCAACTGAATCGTGTAAAAGCTTACTTTTAAAAAATTCCCAGTCTGTACATTCCAAGATGTTTGTAACAGTTGTCATTGCAGTGGCTTTCAGTTCTAAGAGTTATTTGATGCAGCATTAATTTATCCTGTGCATGGCTCTTGAGTTCTGCATTAATTACTGCAACCTACATTCACTAGAACCTGCTTATAGAAGACAACGGTTGTTTTCCATCTACAATTTTTACCACCACCCTTCCCTCCATTATGAAACTGCTCATTCCCTGGTGCCTGAGGATGTGAGTTATCATCTGATTGCTTCTTTTAGTCTACTTATGCAATAAATTTCTTCTTTCTTCCAACCAATTCAGTATCTCCCTGTACTTTCATTAATAATTTGATCTACACATCAATTCTTCAGCATCTCCTACAGTAACATGTTTCAAAGGCTTCTATTCTCTACTTGTCTGAACTGCTAACTGTCCACATTTCACATCTACAAGGCTATAGTCCAGACAAATAACTTACGAAAAAGACTTCCTAAGAATTAAATTTATATTGGTTGTTGACAAATTTCCCTTGTGTTTTACACTCTCTCTACTTCAATCATCATCAGTCCCAAAAACCAAAACTTACCAACTGCTTTTGGTATCTCATTTCCTATTCTAATTCCCTCAGCAGTGCCCAATTTAATTTGCTACAGTCCATTACTCTTGTTTTACACTCATTGCTATTCATCTAATAACTTCTTTTCAAGACACTACCCACACTCTCTTCAACTGATTGTAGAAGTACAATACTGTGGCACCTTTGTTGTTCAGAAGTACAGTGCAATATTCCTTTATACAAGCAGGCATGACGACGTATGGAAGTTTGGGTCTGGCCACGATGCATGCTTGGATAGCCTAAAGGTAAAGTGACCACTAGGGATAAGTGGGAAATCCGTGTTTGCGTCGTGGTCAGGCACAAATTTTCACTGTCGTCATTCCATTGTACAATTGACGCTTGTCCATATTCGCAACTGTGAATACATTTCATGTATCTTAGCAGTTCTTCACAGTTTGACAGAATTACAATGTTTTGATAAACTTTAAGGTTTTTAGAATGAGATTTTCACTCTGCAGCGGAGTGTGCGCTGATATGAAACTTCCTGGCAGATTAAAACTGTGTGCCCGACCGAGACTCGAACTCGGGACCTTTGCCTTTCGCGGGCAAGTGCTCTACCATCTGAGCTACTGAAGCACGACTCATGCCCGGTACTGACAGCTTTACTTCTGCCAGTACCTCGTCTCCTACCTTCCAAACTTTACAGGTTCGCAGGAGAGCTTCTGTAAAGTTTGGAAGGTAGGAGACGAGGTACTGGCAGAAGTAAAGCTGTGAGTACTGGGCGTGAGTCGTGCTTCGGTAGCTCAGATGGCAGAGCACTTGCCCGCAAAAGGCAAAGGTCCCGAGTTCGAGTCTCGGTCGGGCACACAGTTTTAATCTGCCAGGAAGTTTCATTTAAGGTTTTTGTCTCTTTTCCCTTAACTTTAATTCCCCTGTTCAAACTTCACTTCATATATTTCAATGATGGCTCAATATACAAATTAAATTACATGTGGGATTGGCTACTGCCCCATCTCACTTCTCAACTACTCCCTTCCTTCCATCCACTCATAACTGCAGCCTGGTATTTGTAAAAGCTGTAGCTCACTCACAACTCTCTGTATTTAAACCCTGCTACCCTGATAATGTCAAATAGTATTTTCCAGTTAACATTGCCAAAAGCTTTTTCTAAATTTACTAATGCTGTGAACATAGATTTACCTTACTTCTATCAATCACCTAGAATAACTCATAGGGTCAAGTATTGCCTCATCTGTTCCTGAATTTCTCCAGAACCTGAACTTATCTTCTCTGACATTGGCTTCAGTTTTTCCATTCTACTATAAACAGTGTCATAATTTTGCAACTATTAATTATGAAACTCATGGGTCAGTAATATTCACACCTTTCAGGCACCTGTCTTCTTCAAACTGTGATTATTACATTATTCTTGAAGTCTGCGGGCATTATTCCTGTCTCGCATATCTTGTATACCACGTGGAACAGTTTCATCAAGGTTGATTCTCCCAAGGATCTCAATAATTCTGAAATGTCTACTTGTTTTGATTTAGGTCTTTCAATTGTCCATCAAATTCTACCATAGTACTGTAACAGCCACCTCATCTATCTATTTCGTGTCCCCCCTCCCCCAAATTCCATAATACAGTGTGTATCAAAAGGAATCATCCGATTTAATCAAACTCATAATTACTATGTTATTTGAGATACGTGCATGCTCAACATACTGTTGGAAAGAGCAAACTCTCGAGTTTTACGTGGTTCCCACTAGGTAGCAGCAGTGTGCACCCACTTCAGTTCTAGTAAAAATGGTGTTGGGACAACAGAAAGCATTCTGTGTTCTACGTTTTGCGCAGTGCAGCTCAGTAATATCTCTTCAGCATGACTTTCATACTAGGTATGGTGTGGATCTTCCTGCAGCACAGAGCATTAGACGATGGCATGAACAATTCCGAAAAATAGGTTGGTTGTGTAAAGACAAATCACCACGTTGTCCCCGAGTCTCTGACACAGACGTCAAATGGATCCGCCATAGCTTCACAAGGAGTCCGCAGAAATCCACTCGCTATGCAGCTCAACATGCCCCAGATGTCCACCTAGCATGTGTTGCACCGCCACACTGGCATCTGGAAGGGCAGGACTTTTTATATCAAAGGATTACTGAACAATGGATTGATCACACTGGACCTGGCTGAATGTGATTATTTCTTGTGGAGGTTTATAAAACACTCTGTTTTTGTGCCTCCATTACCAACAACAATGAATTAACTGAGACATCACATAACAGCAGCTGTAAAAGCTATTAACTCAAGACATGTTCACTGCAGTGTGGGAACAATTTTTGAATACCGCATTGACATATGCCGTGCATCTCAATGGGGGCATGAAAAGGAGTGGAAATTTTTTTGAGTTTCTCAGCAAAAAAAAAAACCTCTGTGCGTGTTTATTAGTTTCTGAAATACAGAAGTGCCAAACTGGATGGTTCTTTTTGGTACACCCTGTACTGCCTTCAAGTTTGTTTCCTTTGTAATAATCATAATGGTAAAATTACATAAACGAGGGGTTACAAGGAGTATTACAACAGTCATTCTCATCCTTCACTATCCACAACTGGAATGATAGGCAGGAAGAAAAATGATTCTCCACAACACGCCATATTACAGGTGGCTGACTTTAGAATGGATGATGAATGAATGTAAGTACACAAAACCGCACAAAGCTCAACCTTCTCCAATTACCTTCAGTCCTGGACTTTCTGTGAATGGCTTATCTTCTAATAAGTGATACAAACTCAAATAACTAGCTTATCTATTGATAGCAAAGCCTTTCTCTTAAAATTAGATACTGGATTTCTTAACAGATTACTTCATTCCACATCTCAATAAAACTGCATTAAAATAAACAAATTAATGGAAAATTTTTAATAACCAATTTGTGCTCCATAAATAGTCAAGCAGGAAAATAATTACTATTTCGGGAATCCAAACTGTACAGATATTGGGGATAATTTCTACGATGGAAGAGAAATGCAGTGGCAAATGTAAATACTAAAAGGGAGCACACAATGAGTGAAGAAATTAGCATTTTTACCACTCCCAATTAATAAGTCAACTAACAAAGATAACTACACTATGTTTCTCTTGTCAGTTTTGAGGAACACAAATGAACAGTAATGATGATTTTTAAAGAATATCTAGAGACAAGGGATTTTTTTCATTAAATGGAGGTTTAGCTCAAGCACACTAAAGAAGTGACTCAGAACCTGACACAGGTAGAGAATGCATTTTTTAACCATAAATTAAATTAAAATTTGCCCTTCAAGAATCTTAATAATCTGCTGTGACAACACCTTTGTTAGCAGACATTATAACCTGTGGCCAGATGGACCAGCATAGTGCTAAGGAAATTCAGCTCATAGGATTACTTATTTATTCGTATGTCATTAGCCAACATTTGTTGTGATAGACAATTTTATAATTCAGATTCTACATCACATTTAATAGTTTACTATCTTATTGTCAGAATTTGATTAGTAACTGTCAAACTGATATGGTCCACTGAACATTATATAAGCACCATGAGAGTTGCCCCACATTTTTATTGCACACTACTGATGAGACTGAAAGAAGGCATAGTAAGATGGCAGTAGTTGTGGTTTGCTAGCTTTTTTTTAATTTGCTTAACAAAGACTGCTCTAGATAGTTTGGCATGTAACTGTTCACTTCGGTGTGGCTGTTCCAAGTCAGCTTGGGAACCAAGCAGATTCCAAGGAGTCTATTAGAGTCAGATTCATTTACTTTTTCATTTAGCTAGTGCAGGAACAAATACACAGTTTCAGTCTTGCTATTGTCTAAGATGTGCTTGTTACTGGGGGACCATATGGTAGACTTTTCAAGCATTGCCTTTTTTTTCCGTACATTGTCTAAGTTGTTGTCCACAGTAATCAGGGTAGTGTTATCAGCATGCACTGTGGACTTGTGAAGCATGAGAGTGTACAAGTCATTATGTACACCAGGAAAAGGAAGGGTCCAAGCACCAAGCCTGATACCTCTAATAACTGAGAGTGCATTTGATTAACTGTTATTTACCATAACCATCTGTGTCCTGTTAGTCACATATGATCTAATCAGTGGCAACACTTTATTCTTGATACCATAACTCTGGCATATTTATGAGTATTTCATGTGACACAATGTCTAATGCTTTGTTCAGCTGTAGTAGTAAGAGACAAGTGAAGAAATTGATCTCAAAACCATCAAGAATATCTGCAACAAAAGTTTCTACTGCTGTTTACTGTAGATGAACCTGCCCTAAAACCAAAAAGCAAAGTGGAAATCAGACTGTGTTCTTCAAAATACTGGCAAAGCTGTAATTTAGTATGATGTCTATTACCTAGGATATTATAGGTACGAGGGAGATTGGATGGTGACTTTTTGGAATAACAATAGTAGCCTTCAAGCTCACGGGATACTGCCAAGGCGGCAGGATGCAAGACATCTGCCTGTTACAGTAGCGAGTGGAGTTACCACATGCTGCGCTGACTCGGCCCCTCTACGTATCCAAAAGTGGCACCTTGTCATAACAAAACCACGACAAGGAAGTATAAATACTAGTCACTCAGGCCTAACAGTTTCTGTCATTGTCTGCTGGCTATACTGACGATTACTACACGAAAGCTGATGACGCAATGTAGGTCGCCTCTTATCTTCAACTAACCACTGCATCTGCCAGCTGTTGATTTATGGGCTGCTCCTAGGTCCTACATCTGAAGAGGCACCATCCCACTGGGCTTTCCCCTCAACTATCAACAACAGGCTTGCGAACATCTCCAAGGGGTCCTGGATTCACAGCTTGCACCTGGGTGCATCCCACACCTACTCCAGGTTATTGGCTGTCCAGTGCTTCTTTGCCCTGTTGGCGGCAGAATGCCTGAGGTAGCAATGTGTTCACAAGACTGCCTTATGTAGTGAATCCGTTGTGGCTGCCTAGCTGCATGTTGGTGATAGTGCATGTTATGCTAACATGGGCTCTGCTAACCTGGGGTTGAAATACATCATTCAGATGCCAAAAGCTGCTACCGTATGAGTTCTTGCTGAATTGAGTACATTATATCATCGAAGTTCTGATTCCACAGCTACCTGGGAACTTGTGCTCCGTACTGGTCACCATACTCACAATCCTGGGTTATCACTTGACATTTTACAATGTCAATGACAATTGGACCATCTGACACTTATGGGGCTGCCATCCTGCAATAACTGCTGCCAGAAGTGTCTTTGCAGATTCACACCATAACAATACAAATTAACATTAAACTTTAAGAACACTCATTCATTATTTAAAAAATCAAAGGAGTTTTTGTTTTTGCTCCCTAGTATAGTGTTGATGCCAGCAAGAAATCGGCTATCTGCAATGAAAGCAGAAAACTAGTCTCCAACAGTGTGTCCCTGCACAGCTGCAGCAAAACTAGTGGGGTTTGTGGTAATGACTGCTGCTGCTGCTGCTGCTGCTGCTGCTGCTGCTAATACTACAACTACTACAACTACACCACTCTTTTTTCTTGCTTCACCCATATTTGCATCTATGTTGCTCAGAAAAGTTTTGAAGATTTCTGCCATCATGCATGCCTTACTGCTTAAGTCTCATGCGCATGGCAATGCCTCTACACTCTAGAACAACAGGGAGTTTTACATTTCAAAATTATTAATGGCAGAAGTTTTTCATCGTCATCATCACTGCTCATAAAGGGCAGTGCCAAAGCTTGTCCTCATTTTTTGACCACTGCGACAATTTTCCCTCCATAAATTATAATTTAGATCAGTTCCATCAGTGTCAAAAATGTTCCTTGGTTCATAACTTTGAATCAACTGCGGCAAACTACTTTTACTATTATTATTTTTTATTCCAACAGTCGACGCTTTCCAACCCCACAGTCTCAGGCTCTACACTTAACCGTACCAGAAGACATTATGAATTTTTTATAACAACATAGACAGCAACTCAGTGCAAAAAAAATCTTCAAAACCACTCTTCAGGACATCTACGGCAGTGCATCTCTGGTTATTGGAATGTTGCCTACTCTCATTCCTTGAAAGCATTTTAAAGGATTGTTTCGAAGAATTCCAAAGTTTATGTACAGATGGTTTTCCTCTTCAAACCAGAACCTTGCACCTACCCATTCAGGAGAGTTGCTTTATCTTTCAGTACTCCAAACAAAGAAGATGGTGCCAATCACATTTCTTAGCAATATCAGTAAGTTCATAGTCTTACTGTCAACGTCTATTAAATTTTAAGTTTTACTCTTTCACAGGCCACATTAAAGTTTTATTAACAGCACATAATTTGACAGGACTATACAAAAAGTGTGGTTGTTTCAGTGCTCAGAATGTAAGTTTAATATGTCAGGTCACACAAAGTCGCAGATCAGGTTCAACTTGATAATATCAATTTACCATTGAATTCTATTCTATTTCAGTGGCTTGAAGGAGGATGAAAAATTATCACAAAAAAGATGATGATGACGGAAAACTCACAAACTCCATGTTAGGATTTGTGTCTAACTACATCCACACAGCCTGGCTGGCCCATCAGTACCGACCAACAACCGTGTCATCTTCCACCAATGGCATCACTGGATGCAGTAAGGAGTAGTGTGCGGTCAGCACACCACCATCCCAGCCACTGTCAGTCATTGTGACCTGGAGTCTTTGCTACTTGATCAAGTAGCTCTTCAACTGCCGTCACAAGGCTGAGTGCGCCCTGTTTCGGTCCTCCCAGCATGAAACCTGGGGGTTTTCCACGAATAAAACTCGTGACCTCAACATGGCTGTCAGCTGCATTGACAATTAAGTTACGGATGCAGATTGGATTTGTGTCTAAACCAGGTGTTATTTTATAGAATCTTTCATGTTTGTTCCTCAGAAGAACGTTACTACTTTCAACAAAGTTCATTAAAAATGAATTTAAGTAACACTGTTTGCATGGAATTTCACTAGCACCTATGAAAATATTCATTAAAAGTGGAAATTTATTAAATGCAGATCTTAATATGAGGTTATAATCTAATAAAGAAGATGTCTAAATTCTGCTCAGTCATCATCTGCTTTTGACTAACAGTTGGTGTTACCAGGTAAAGCAGAAATAGTTTGAAAGACAATGAAAAACAACTCAATTCTAATAGCATGGAATGTAGAAAATGTGACTACAGGCACAATATCAGCATATTCTCCTTAATAAGGTAGTCAAGAGACCAGAAACAACATTCTGCTGTCGTTTTGAACAATACAAGGGCATGAAGTACTCTGACGATAAATTATACATTCAGTCTGTCGAAAGGCAGCATACGCTTCACCGCAGGACAACTTTTTTTTTACAGCATAAGGTAGCTGTGTGAAGGAACAAGAAGGAGAAAGTAAAGAGAGTAGGACAAACACAACATGGGTTGCTGCATCTGACGAATTTCTCCAAATGAACTGCTTTGAAAATGAACTTTAACAAGAGAATTTTCACTTTCAAATAACAGTTCCATCCACTGTAGTTGCATAAATATTATTAAATTTAAACTGACAGAGTTATGATTACAAAATTTTCTGTCTATTGAAATATGCCATTGTGGAAGATAGATGCAAATAGTATTTTACAAAGTAATATTATGACTTCTTCTTCTTCTTCTTTAAAGAAACATCATTCCAAACTGTCAGTGAGCAGCACTTGTTAAATAGTAATCTGACACTGAACAAAAACTTTCACAATGTATGAAAACCTAATCTTAATTTTGGTAATAATGAGCAGTGACACCTGCAGCAACTATTAAAACACAGTTATCGAGAATTTTGTTTACTTATGCTTATACTCTAAGAGTCTAGGAGGCCCACAAAATTCTTTATAATTTGAGGACAAATGTTCTGAGAGAACTAATGTTTGAATAAGATCCTCAACAAACTGTTTTATTACTTAGTTCATGCCGTTATCTACAGAATAAATGCATACCAGAGTTTCCAGGAGAACCAGGAGCTGACTGGCTGGTCTTGACCTCTAGGTGTGAGCTATGGACTGCCGGTGATGGGACAGAGCATTCAGGATACTGTTCTGGTGCTGGTGAGCCTTCTCGAGAAAGGGACTCTGGTGTCATCAATCCACTTACACCAACATGACTTGGAGAAGCAGGAGCACTCCTGGAAATTTTAGGATAAACTTTGATTTAAAAATTATTGCTAAGTCTATGTAGATTACACCCATGTGTGCTAGACTTAATACAATAATTACATATAAGGCTTTTGCAGATCCATTTATCACCATATAGCACTACTTCTAAATCACAAAATGCTATGAATCAATTCATAATGAAGGGAATAACAATAAGGAGTTGTTCTGTTATTGACAGGCACAGAAACAAGACAGTGAATTTTGCTACACTTTCAGACAAGACCTTCCTCAGAACTAACACACACACACACACACACACACACACACACACACACACACACAAAAGGCAACATTCTTGGTACTATTCACATGGCTATTGGCCACTAAATGCCTCATGTATAACCTGATTTGTTACTTTCACTCTTTTCTTTATTTATATTCCACCAAGGACTTCCATTATCATACTTAAATCAATTCAGTATGATCAAACACTTACATAAAACTTTGGGATTTAAAAATCTCAGAATAAACATATGGTTTGAGTACCAAAAAAGACGTCATACTATTTTAAGCTCACTGGTAACTCTTCTACAGAGAAAGTGTCATGAGAATAGTTTACTTTTTTCAACTTTCTGCTCCAACTGCCACTATTGCAGTAAAGTCTTACCCATGATTTATAAAAATACAGTTCCTATGTATTACTGTGTATAACTAAGTGAGGCTTACCCAAAATTACCAACATATAATAACCACAGAAATGTCGAAGAAACAGGGTCAAAACTTCAAACAATGTTATGACAGAAAAAAAAAAATTTTGTTTCAATCCTGAATGTGATTTGTGAGGTAAAACCAATGTGAAATTACAACACAGTTATTTACCAAAAACTAAAGCAGAATTGATGAGTTCTCAATTTTTTCTTAAGTCTTACTTCATTATGCTAAAATAAATATGATTTCACAAGCTATAACACAACACTATTCTCTCTGCATATGTAGAATATTCTCTTTTTATGTCTCAACAGCAAAACTTCAAAAATTAAAAAAACTTTCTGATGAGAAGTTAGAAAAAAACAGTTGTTCTGAAAACTAATTTAAAAAATTATACATTTGTCTGATAAATGACAAAGAATTGAAGCACTAATTGGATTTCAAACATATCTATTATTTACAACTAATTCATTCACAGATGACAATTTTTTTTCCTTTTTTCAAATGAATAATGTTTAGAACAAATATTTGAATTTGTTATTTACAAATAATGAATAATAATTTTTATCTCTATTTGTTATACATCATTTGAATAAGTTTTGCCCGACCCTGTCACTCAGATACTGCTTGTATAATACATTACAAAATATAACCATATAGCGGAGGTGTTGAGTCGGGATAGGCACAATAAAAAGATTCACACAATCGTAGCTTTTGGCCATTAAGGCCTTTGTCAGCAGTAGACACACACACACACACACACACACACACACACACACACACACACACTCTGTCCAAAGAAAGAAACAGAATACTTTGTGGTAGTACTCCTTTGCTCTAACTGTCTCCGTTCAACACCACTTGCTCATGTTACTGTTTCTCTCAGCAACCAGCAGTGTTAAGCCTTGATTTAGCTGCAGCCACAGTCTGCTCCTGGTTCTCTCTCTCTCAACAAACTGATACATACAGAATGATGTCCCTCTTGACTGTTTACGTAATATTTGTTGTGTTTATTATAAGTGGCTCTTACACAACACAACAACAATAAAACAGCACACTACAACAATAAAACAGCTGTCACCACAGTGAACTAACAGGAAAATCAAATCAAAATATTCAATATGAAAGCGGAAATCTTGTGACAGACACGTAATGGTAAATGGCAGTTTTAGGTTGCGCACTGTGTGTTACATTGTCCGTCAATAGCACAACACTCCCTCACCTTACCTTGTTAAACCTCAATACTCAAACATATATATCTGCTTATTTTGTCCTGTACTGGAACTATGCTGTTTTCCCAGTTGACTGCACTTTTATGTTTGCAACAGTGTTCCTGAAAAACCTGTTTATTCAATCAAAACAGTTTAAATAGTCCAATCTTAATAATTACGTAGGTGGATCATCTGGACCAACTGCCATCAATTTTCCATCTTCACTACCACTTCCATGACTATCTTGTTGCTTCCACAGCACTTAAAGAGATAGGGTCATCAGCTGCTAAATATCTTATTATCAAGACAAAACTCTTTATTTTGTTTGATTATTATTTTTTATGTCAAAACAGCCGTATTTATAGTTTTTTTACTAGCAGCAATAGATAACAAAGCACACAAAAGATTCATCCTAAGGTACATCGATCGTTGCCATGCTATGTGCCTGAAGAAGAAGCCTTTCTGCTTTGAAACTGATTGAAATTAGTGAAGAAAAGAATAAATACAACTGGGTAGATATATGAAATAATAATAACTAAATTATTTCCATTCTCCATAATAAGAGCTTCAATGACAGGTGCCCCAAAGAAGTGTGATACAACCACTGTCATTCTCTATATACTATCTGACAGACAGGGTGAGTAGCAATTTATGCCTCTTCGCTGATGATACTGGATGTAAGGGGACGGTGTCATAATTGAGTGACAGTAGAGTGATGCCAGAGGACTTAGACAGAATTTACAGCTGATGTGACGAATGTCAGCTTGCTATCAATTTAAATTAATGTGGCCGAGTAGAGAAAACAACCTTGTAACGTTAAAGTACAGCATTAGTAATGTGCTGCTTGACACAGTCACTATAATTATAAACCTGGATGTAATGTTGCAAGGGTGATGTGAACTGGAATGAGACCATTGGTTTGGTAGTATGGAAGGTGAATGGTCAACTTTGTTTCATTGGGAGAGTTTTCGGAAAGTGTAACTCACCTATAAAGGAGAAAGCATATAGAATACTAGTACGACCAATTCTTCACTACTTGGAGTGTTTGGGATCCCCACCAGGAGAGATTACAGGACGACATCAAAGCAATTCGAAGATGTTCTGCAAGATTTGTTAGCAGTAAGTTTGATAAGCACACAGGTTTTACAGAGATGTTTCTTGAACTCAAACCGGAATCCCTGGAGGGAAGACAACATTCTTTTCACGAGGCTCTATTAACAAGTTTAGAGAACTGACATTTGAGGCCAACTGCAGAATGATTCTACTGTCACCAAAGTACATTTTGTGTAAGGAAGGTGAAGATTAGGCAAATTAGGGCTCACATGGAGGCATAAAGGCAATCATTTCTCTCTTACTCTATTTATGAGAGGGAAAGCAAAGGAGATGATTAGAATGGTATGTGGTACCCTCTGCCATGCACCATACAGTGGCTTGTAGAGTATCCATGTAGATGTACATGTAATGTACTGATTGGTATGGTATCTTTAATAGCTGCAGACTGAGGTAGCAGTACTTGTATAAATTATTTGCTGAAAACATCCCCATAATACCACCACCACTGTTTCAATGCTCCCTTGCACAGCTGTTAAAGATTGTTCTTTCACAGAAAGTTGCCACAGTAACTCTGTATTTGTTATTTCATTGGTAAGTATGCAGATACAGTTCATAGGTTTTGTGGTTAAATTTTTCATAAATTTAACTGGTGTGTGTGAGTTTTGCTGTCATATCATCAACTCTACAGCACTTTTGAAATTAGAATTACTGTGGCTGTTTCTTACATTGTGGCCATGGCAGTGTAAGTTTGAGTGTCTGTATTTACATACTGCTCCATCCAGTGATTTCCACGATTGGTTTTCATTTTTCTTTGTGTGTGGGTCCACAGTTATGGGGATTTTCTTAAAATGAATCATTTTCCCTGAAGAGAAAAGTATTATTTACATGTAACAACTGATCAATTTCATCTACATCATTTTCAAAAGAAGCATTACTCTCACAAATATATGATAAAGCATGTTGACCTAAAGGCTGTGTAGAGTGTTCCTTAGATATTAGCAACATATGTTGTACTCCACATATATCTGAGTTCTTATATGAAACAGCAAAAATAGTAAGTACAAGAACAATATTATAAAACATAGTACTGTATGTCGTTCCAATATACATGGTGGTTTTACTTCGTTTCACATACGAATTTAGGTACAAGAGGAAACTACAATAAGTTTTTAATGTCTGATGAACACTATGACAACTGTTAAATACACATACTTGTTCAATACATTCGTGTATATGATGGTTCACTTTACAGTGACAAATTGGTCAAAAAGTGACAACTGTGATGTACAAGTAATCCTGTCAAAACTAAGCTGCCCTGCCCAAAAAAAGTTTTTATATAATACTTTTTTATTACGGAATTTTTTAAACTTTTTCTTAACATCTTCTCTTCATTATCAAGTCCACAGACCTATTTTGGGATGATCATATTTTGTTGTGTTCCGATAGACTTTAGCACCAGACAGATTTAAATTATACTATGTTTTCTTAACACCACTGTCACTTGAAAAGTTAATGCTACAGTATTTTAATTGGAGAAATATTATTTGAGCTCCTTGGTTGATGATGAACTCAGTTGTCTGAAAGACAGGGTGATATATGCCTCATAGGTATTAGGTTCAACTATTGAACAGCATATAATCTTCACATTCAGACTGATCTCAATGTTACAATTTCATTTCACAATATGTAAAGTGTCCAAAGATGGATCATTCTCTTCTTAAAAATATATGAACAACAGTGTCATGTGTCCAGTAACGTCCAATAGTCTGTACCAACTTCCGTGTTGTGACCAGCAGTATGTGTGCTATAGTATCTCAGTGACTGACTGTTCTAAACCAAGGGAGGAACTAAGATTGTCCACAAATAGCATAGCCTTCAGTCACACCTGGTTGACATTTTACTTGAGAAATTGGCCATGTACTAATCTTCACAGAACAACCAGTTTGACAGGTGTAACACTAGAAGGAGTCAAATTACAATGTGTCAGACAATATCATACTCATCTCCGAATGATACTCTCCCAATTTCTGTAAGGAAGTATCAATGTTTGTTTATTTATTTATTTATTTTTATTGACCAACCCAAAAAGCTGGTTTGTGGGCACTCATGTCAACAAATTTATATCCTTTACCAATGTTAGTGTCCCTATACTGCTGATGTGGGTTTTTGCACAATGCCATTATTGATTTCTTAACTCTTGCCGCTTCAAGACACCAAGGAATACACTTCTGTGTATACATTCTAAGACTAGCTATGATCATCTACTGAAGTCTCATCTCTACACACAATGTACCAAAGTAATGGGATATATCTCCTTTATCTTTATCAATATACTAGACATATGTACAAACAAACTAATAATTCCTATTACTTACATCACTAATCATGTACATATTTATCTAACACCAAATAGAAGCAAATACTATGGGTTTAGCTACGAATTATTTTTACTTCCCTTCCCCTTTTGTGAGCTGTGAATTAAGGATTCTTGATCCAACAGCTGGCTGTATTTTAATGTGTACACAACAACTACTCTCATCTTTGGTGGAAACACACTTCACACATCAATATTGCCTTAGTTGAATACAAATCAGTGATTCACTTGTATAAACAGTTTTTATGTAGCCAAATATGCTGCATCATGTAGATTTCCATAAAATGTAAGCTCTCACAACCACAAACATTACAATTATTAAAATTTTCCATTCTATTATATCATGGTCAAACAGATTTTCTTCATATACGTTTCACCCTCACCTGCAGATGATATCTTCTGGGGGTTATGGCTTCAATTCACTGCACATAATGGCTTACTGCTGACTGAAGTGAAATTTCCACTGAGGAACGTCTGCACAGGAGCGCACATGTTTTTAAACTTCAAGAACA
This sequence comes from Schistocerca cancellata, assembly GCF_023864275.1. Lineage (NCBI taxonomy): Eukaryota > Metazoa > Arthropoda > Insecta > Orthoptera > Acrididae > Schistocerca > Schistocerca cancellata. Next base: position 429,487,360 of record NC_064627.1, read on the forward strand.
GATGACAGCTTTCAACTGTTGTGCACTACTGCTACTGTCCTTCAGTGTTGACTAGTGCACAATCTCTTTGTTGCGTGTTTTCTAAGATCTGACCTACACACCCACAAATATTTTTTTATGAAAGATAAAAAGATCTGGGTATTCACAGACTGACCATTGTTACAGTTACATCTCAGTGATAGTTGTTATGTACTTTTTATATCTGAAGACTTACATCTCAGTGATAGTTGTTATGTCCTTTTTATATCTGAAGACAAGTACCCACTGAGATCCACATTCTTGTCCAAGCAACTCAGGCTTGTAGACTTTTCTCACTCAGCCCACAAAAATTTCACAATCCCATGTTGTTGCTGCTTCTGCTGATGCTGCTATGGATAGCGATTTGAATCGCCATATAAGAAATGCCCCATGTACCTTGGTAGTTGATATGACAACCGTAGTACACAAATTCACAAGCAAAGGTCATGAATTTTGAAGACTTGGCAAGCAGTAGAAAAAGCAGAATCTTATGGCAGGATACCGTGTAGCTGTGAGCAGGCGTAGAGGACTCAGCTGAGAATGATGCATGCGACAGGTGAGACTGTGAGTGGGGAAGTAAGTCTTTCCCCTCACTCCAGTTGTCTGTGTTATTGGGAGTCAAAAACGTAATGTGTGACCACTGACACCATTGTCAGCCTTGTTTTGTTTCATTGTTCGCATCTGATGCAGTCCTGCTTTCTTTTACTTTTTATGCACAGCACCAATGACAAAGAGGAGGTTACTAGCGAAACATGTATGCAGGCATCACATACACAATGCACGCAAGACACGGATTGGAACACCCTACTATTGGAGATGCTAAGCAAAAAAATATTTCCTATGAAAAAAAAAAAAATTAAATAGTTGCATAATCAATGCTAATATTAATAAATTATTGCTACAGCAGCTACTGATACCAAGCACACACAAATGGAGAATATGACTGAAGTTATTTCAGAAGCGTCAGTGAACTGAAGAGTGAGAATTTAATATATTTACATTGCTCGAACTTTATCAAGTCAGTCACAGTTACAATGCACAACTTAATTGTATTCATAAAAATGTTTTTAGAAGAACATGTACTCTTCTGCCTACATCACATCACAATGAATACACTATTACACTGTCACACTTCTGTCAGGTGCATTTTTCTGTACATGGATAAAAGTGGGAAACTGAATAGGAGAGCTTGAAGGCAAGTGTCAGAAGGGAAAAATATGAGGACTAGCTGTAGCAAATCACACTTTACAGTCAGGAAACCACAACATCCAATCTGATGATACCTGTAGCTGGGATCTGATTGTGCTAGCATGTCAAAAGTGTTCGATATTACACTTTTGTGTGGATGGACTTCACTACAAAATTTCGCTTCAGCAATAGCTAATTTCTGTATGCAGTAAATAAATCATGACCCTCCCACCCTTAGCCCCTGGTGATGTCTTCTGCAGTTAGTGACAAAACTTCAGATTTATCAAGAAAATATGTCTGGCTGCAGCACAACAGCCTAGAGAATTTTAATAATTGTACAATGCACACTTTCCTTAGACATCATAAAATTACTTGAGAACTTTAAAAAAAATCTGCATGACTCATATTCAACACCTGCTACTAAAAAATTTCAAGGTTCTACAAGGTGTAGTATCATAGCTTGTAAAATATCAAGGAAGTTACGAGCCTCACTAATCTTTCACACCAACTTCGTGGAGAATCCCTTTCTATCAATTATACTGCTAATTCAGATACATCAGATCAGAAATAGATAAAGCAAAGCAAGAACATTGTCTGCTACATACCTTGAAGACAGACCGAAGGGTGCTCGAAAGCAGGATACCCCCCTCTGTTTTCTTCTGCGAAATGCTTGTTCAATCAGTTTTGCTTCAGACTGTGGATCAATGCGCCAGAAAGAACCTTTCCCCGGTTCTTCTTGCGAACGTGGAACTTTAATAAAATATCGGTTGAGTGAGAGATTGTGTCTGATGGAGTTCTGTTAACAAGCAAAATAACTGTATGTACATTCTTATCCTATCACCGCAGGAAGTGTAACTGAAATCTCTTACAGTATAATAAGACTACCTCATCTACCCAGAAGAATATTAAATCTTATCTAACACACATTGGATAAGAAGGTTAAATGCTAACAATTCTATACAATGTTGCTACTCACCAGATACCGGAAATACCGAGTCGCAAATAGGCAACAAAAAAAGACTCTCCACAATTATAGCTTTGGCCGTTAAGGTTTTCGTCAACAATAGACTGGCGCGCGCGCACACACACACACACACACACACACACACACACACACACACACACCAGCAGTCTCAGGCAACTGAAACCACACTTGTTACCATTCCATCCTGGATTTTTCATTGTTAACAATTCTATACAGTGTGATTCCATAAAAAGATGCAAAACTAAATGGAGATTAGGAACATCCTGCTCAACATTTTGAGGTAAGGAATGTGGTTTCTGTGAAGTTACGTCACAAAATGTGGGTTTAAAGAACTTTACTAGAACTGGGGCCTATTTATCTATTGGTCGATTAAAACAGTAGCAAGTCAATCAGTAATACTTGCATGGATGGTTCAATTGAAAAATTCCTTTCTAAATAGGCAGATGTCCCTATTAAAAAGGCACCTTTTTAAACCATAAGCTGCACGTAGATATTTCACTGTCAGGCTGCTAGTGGTTTTTTCAATTTCCTGAGAGTAGCACAAAACGCTTCAGAGTTGATCATTCCATCACGAGGGAGGACACCAATCACAATAACCCCTCCAGAGTCCCAGAAGAATGTCACCACGAATTTACTGACTGAAGGTGCATCTTCAAACTTTTTCTTCGGAGGATTGGTGGCATGGCCCCACTCCATGGATTGCCATTTTATGTCCAATTCAAAGTGATGAATCCATGTTTCATCGCCTGTGACAATTTTCGCCAAAAAATTGTCATGATCAGCCTTGTAACATGCAAGAAATTCTCCACAGTTTGTCCTTCATTGGTCTTTATGTTCTTCTGTCAGATGGGTAAGGAATCCAGTGGGCACACACCTTTGAGTACCCCAATTCCTGGACAAGTGTGTCAGCACTATCGATCAAGCACCTCGAATAAGGGTGGCTGTGCATTCCAACACTGCAGGAGTCACAGGTTTATGTGGACATCCCGCACGCAGGAGAGCAAGACAGATTTGTGCGGCCTAGTTGCGACGATGACAGCTGCCTCCCCCGATGACTCACCATGCTTTTGTTCACTGCCAGGTCTCCGAAGACATTCTGCAAGCACCTATGCATGTCTGCGATGTTCTGGTTTTCCGCCAAAAGAAACTCAATGATGGCTCTCTGCTTGGAACGACCCTCCATTATAGACACCTTTTTGAACGCTACGTATAGTGTTGCAGCCTATCAGAACTTCAGGAAACTATATGTGTGGAAGCAGAAATATTTCATGGGGAATATTCCATTATATCCTGCAACAATTCCAAATCTTTTCAACCAAAACTGACCAAGGAAAAAACATGCTGCACTACTTATTGAATGCCCCTCGTATTTGCACATATAGCAGCAGAAACACAAGTATACTTACATATTACGAGGGTTGCCCAGAAAGTAATTCACCACTTTTTTTTCTTCAATTCTTTATTGAACGTAATGAGAATTACACACAAGAAAGAATGGTGTTTTATCTACACACCCTATTTTTCCACATAACCTCCATGCTGTTCTATGGCCTTCCTCTAGCATCAAACAAGGGCATATATGCCATGTCGGAACTAATCCTTGTCCTGGTGGCAGAGCCAGTGCTTCACTATTTGAAGTTCCTTTGCTGATTGGCAGGTGCAGTGCCAATTGCCAAGTCGTAATGCGCCTGACATCGCGAATGACAACATCAGCTTGACGCAACATGTCAGGTATGGCAGCCGTGGATGGTCTCCCCAGCAAATCGTGGAGATCTGCCAAATCGCCTTCTGATGACCTCACCCTCCGTCAACAGCATGCCCCATATACTTTGCACAAGCATTTTTCCCTGCAGTGAGAAATTAAATGATGGCAGGTTGCATCACCCACAGATACCATTTTGAAACTGTCCTGCAGCTATGCTATCTGTCGGAAGTGACGGAAACTTGGCATGCTCACTCAGGAGACTTCAAATAACACATAGGTAACATTTCGCATTCGTAGAATTGTTTTCGGCTGAGAAAAAAAAAAAAAATGTGGTGCCTTACTTCCTGGGCAACCCTTGTATAAATGTGCATGTTAGTGAACTAATCAGAATTCAGTAGATCTCATTTAGTTCTATGTCACAATTATTTTATCTTCAGAGGCCACATAATGTGAACAAAAAGAAGGTCTAGCTATGGAGAACTGCCTATCAGGAACGAACGTAAATATATTTTTGGATTGGGGTGAAAACAAATATTTTGAACATTCTGATGACCTGAACAAAATGTCATATACTACCACCGTTATGCAGATGATACACTTGTCTTGCACAATGGCACTCTTGATGAGGCTAACAAATGTTGCCAACAATTTAATACATTTCATAACAGTATAAAGACAACAGAAGAATTAATTTTTTGGACCTGAAGTCAAAAGAGAATGGGATGTCCACTTGTTCAATGTATTCCAAAAAACCCACTACATCTGATTGCACAATTCACAACCGTTCCTACCATCCTCAGTCCATAAAGAGATGTTACACACAGGACAATCAAAATCCTTTAAGTGTGGTGAATATTAAGACTGAATTACACACACTGAAAACGGTAGCATCAAGCTATGGCTTTGACCCAACACCAGTTATGAGGTTGTACACCAAAAAGCAGCAGAGGGATACTCTAGGAAGAGAGTGAAAGAAGAAAGACAGACCTATAACATTACCATACTGTGGTCACATAAGTCGCTTTTGTTTCAAAAAATTAGGCTGTAAATTGGCTTCTGGGCAGAGAACACTGTAGGATAGTAGATAAGATCCATGCATATAACAGCTCAAGAGTATATAAAATAACATGTAGTGACTGTGATAAATTTTATGTTGGGCACACATAGAGAAACTTCAAAATGAGGGTTACAGAACACTTTACTGTTAGTCAATACAATACCTCAACACCTAGCGTTCATTTGGAGATTGCAAGCAATTTTTTAATGACACTGTAAAAACATCACAATTCCTCAAAAGGCAGAAGAAAGTAGATCACTAAACACCCTAGAACAAGTTGAGATACATACCCATGTGACATACTGTATTTATTCGAATCTAAGATGCACTTTTTTTTCCAGTTTTTGTAATAAAAACAAAAAAACCGCCTGCGGCTTAGAATCGAGTGCAAAGCGGAAGTTCTGAAAAATGTTGGTAGGTGCCGCCACAACTAACTTCTGTTGTCGAATGTATGTAGCGCTTTGCAGGCACAAACATAAATACTGGCACCAAAACCTCTGCGTCAGTAAATAAATTAAAAAAAAGTGGAATACGAACTTTCTTTCTCCGCCCTGAGTTTCCACCACTGCATTTTCATACATTATCCAACGAAGTAAATACAAATTCTGTATTGTTCATCTTCGAATGTTGCAGCATTTCCATGTACTACGAAAATCAGACTGGCAAGACTGTTTGAGATGTTTGTCAATATGGCCAACCCTGCGTTCTGAATTTTTTCCTACCTGTGAGAAGAGATGGTTGCTAATAGGAACTTTTATGAATTGCGAATCACATGCAGTATTCTCTTAACCATAATAATAAAATGAATATAAACATTTTGCCATGTATTCTTTCGTGTTTGCTGCTATCTCATTTAAATTTTGTCTGCCTAATATACTACGAAACTAGAGTGAGACAACAGCAAATGCGGAAGAATATACATATCATGTCATGTTTATATTCGTATTATACTTATGCTGAATAGTGATACAATCAAAAATCAAGCACGGCAATTGATCAGATTTTTAAATCTAAGATGACTCTAATTTCTGTGCAGAATGTAATGTACTAAAGAGGCATCTGCAAAGATTTTCATACGCAGTCTATTATTTGGTTCTTGTTGATAATTATCAAAGAAAGAAGCAGTGTAAGTAACAACAAATAGCAGTCTCTTACCATTGTTTCGCTAATGAGACTAAAAAAAAAAAAAAAAAAAAAGAAAGAAAGCTGCGGTAGTGCGCACGAAAGCAAGCAGGTCGTAAACACTCATTATCAGAATGCGACAAACAATGCATGACACAGTACAGTAATGCATTTTCAGCTTTGAGTGACGTAAACACCTCTAACAAAGAGAATGGCACTTATCAGATCAAAGAAAAATAAGCAATCAATTCAAACCAGACGAAGCACATGAAAAAGGAAGGGTACCCTTATAAATACAGACGGAGCACCTGACGCATAGCAACGGCTACCTGGTAAAGCTTAACTGCTAAGCTTACGACTTGAACCAAACTACTGTAGCTTTATTGTCATTCATTCGACCTAAATTGTCTCTCATATTACAATGGACCAACTTTGTTTCGATTTGGAGGTGCGGCCTAAAACTTTTCTCTCCCCTTGAATTTCAAGTCTCATTTTTCAGGTGCGGTTTAGATTCAAGTGCGGCTTAAATTCAAGTAAATACGGTAACACCTGGACAACATCTTTCACGAACAAACTGAGTTATGAAATCAGATGTATATCCAGAATATTAACTGTGTTTTAACCAAACAGGTTCAGTTTAGAGTTCGCCCCATTTCCTGCATGTTAAATTGACTAATCTGACCTGATATGTTGGATCATCATTATATCCGGGTCAGAGCTCACAACCTCATTATATGGTACACACACATTTTTCATCACATCCGTCTTATTCAATATGTTGTTCATGACAGTTTATATCAGTTTTTATCTTTATGTATATTCTACTCTTATATACTAATTGTCCAAGCATGATATTTAATCCATCACAGCTATATCTTGATACAATCTCAGGAATAACAAGAAATGCTGCAATACAAACACACTAACCTATCAGTCAGTTTCATGTTTGCATTCTATGACAAGAGCATCCAATGTGGCCAAAAAAAGTCACTGTTTGAACATCTGATGGCTGTAACATGTATGCACGTAATCTTTGTATTGTGAGTTACGACAGATGTTCTATCTTACTGTAAACGCACAAAGACTTATTATAATTAGATTTTACATATCCAGAAGTTTTTGATCTTTTCTACATCAGAATTGATTTTGACATCATGGATAATCTATAACTGACATAAATATCATTTGCTATAGTCATCCATAATGCACAAGCAAACTTTATGTCTAGTGTTTTGCATACAAATGTTGTTATGTAGTAAAAATTGATAGCATACAATTGTTGTTCTGATGAAATCTAGCAATGTCAAGCAATGTGGAATATCAACATGGCCACACTGGTGGAAGCCTGAGAATACTTTGTCAGCAGTATCGCCAGGAAAGTTTACATCCACCTATAATTTTTTGTTTGTCCTCTGTGTCAGATGTCTGTCAGATGCCACTGACGATTCACTCTATGCCCGATTACCAGTCTTGCAATTAAATACTTTACATGCAGCTCATGATGTTAAAAATATGTATTTTAACAAATACTTACAATTGTGGAGCACCAAGCACAAAAGACTTTTGCAGACATCTGTATTCATGAGGTGTGGTCCACAAAACAGTTTTTTCTTGATTTAAATTATCTACCACTGCAAGGCATACTACAGGAAAGACATTCCACCTCTTTGTCACATAATACAACAAACAATAATCTGCCAACAGACTTTTCATAATAGATGGCACATTAGTCACAACTGGTACGTGTTATGATGGTGCAGCACCACTAAAATGCCAAACATGCATTTTGTTTATGGAAAGGACCACAATAATATCTTAACAAATAAAATTATATACACAGAGGTATAGGTATCGCAGACCTCAAAAGATTTCAGTTGTTGATTATTACAAGGGCTATTCAGAAAGTAGGGAACAATTTGGCACTAAAAAAAACGTACAAGAAATACATTTTATTATATACATCTAAAGCGGCGACTGACACACTACTTTTCCACATAGTACCAAACACACTGATGCAGTTATCATAGCGGCGGACAAGCTTTGAAAGACCTTCGTCGTAAAATTCGGCCGCCTGAGACTTCAGCCAGTGAATCACGCCCACCTAGAGTTCCATTTCATCAACAAACCTCTGCGTTGCAAGCCAGTTCTTCACCTTGGGAAACAAGTAGAAGTCGCTTGGTGCAAGACAGAGGCTGTAGGGCGGATGAGGGAAAATTTCCCATGTGAATGAATTAAGGAGTTCTTTATTGCAGTTTGCTGTGTGACGTCGAGCATTGTCGTGCAAAAACGAGATTTTGGATGTCAGCTTTCCTCGGCATTTGTTTTGAACTGATCTTCTAAGACTGTGCAAAGTTTGACAGTACCGGGCAGAATTTATGGTTTTTGTGTGCCCCCACTCCACGGACTGTAATTTTGTCTTGCAACTGACGTGTTTCATCCAAGTCTCGTCACCGGTTACGATTCAATCCAGTATGAATCACCATGTCTGTGGTAGCCCTCCAGAAATGTCAACATTGCCTCCATTTGCTGTTCTTTATGGTGCTCTGTAAGCATCATGCAAAAAATTTGTGGCAGCCTAGCTTTTAAAAAAGTCCATGAAACTTGTGGAAAAGGAAGCAAAAGCTTTGTTATAGTGAAGCAACCGTTTTCACAAATCATTTCATCAACTTTAATGACAAGATCATCAGTCACAATGCTCGGGCGCCCACTCTCCTCTTCATCATGAACATTGGTTTGGCCATTTTTAAACCAAACGCACCATTTTCAGGAGGAACATTCGCTCATTACATTGATTCTGTACACTTCGCACAGTTCGCGATAAATGTCTATAGATTTTAGGTTTTTTTTTTACCAACAAAAACTGTATCACAGACTGCACCTCACAACTGGCAGGATTTTCTATTCCAGCATATGTTTCAAATTTGAATATTGAAAAAACCAGACACGCAGAGACATTCCCACTATCACGGATGGATGCCGACTGAGCTGCCGAGCATGCACATACGCGATTGGCGTGCACCTAGCGGCATCAGACAGAAACATTCCTTACTTTCTGAATAGCCCTCATAACTGCAGGGTACTGATTTAATTTCGTTGCCAGTGGTTTGTAGAAAGGGAGATGGCACCCAGCAGCATCTGAGAGGTGTTCCATAAAGTTCAAGTCAGTTGAACTTGGTGTTCAAGACATCAACATGAGTTCACTATCACACTTCTCAAATTACTGTAACACAATTCTGGCCTTGTAATATGGTGAGTCTTCGAGTTAGAAGATGTCATCACAACCGGGAAAAAGACATGAAGCATGAAGGGATGCAGGTGGTCTGCATAACATTCATGTAGTTCACAGCTGTCAAGGTGTCTTTGATTACCATGCCAAGTCACACAGAAGCATAAGGTGTATGTCCTCCATAGCACAATACTGCACTTTCCAGCTTACGTCCGGTGACACAAAAGTTATATGTTATGTTCACTCAAGAATATGGTGTACCCACGCTGAGTAGAACAACACCACTTTTAGTGGAGACTATTTCCCCAAATATGATAACATTAATGAAGACATACTATTACTAATAACTTTATTTACGATGAAGTTTTCAGTATTTCAGTATTCAATTTGGGTTAAACAATCTTTAACGTTTCTCAGCCAAGAACTCTCTTTATACCAACTGAACTGATAAAAATATAATTGCAAGCTCTATTTGGCCTATTCAATGATTAAAATTCTTCAAAATAAGCTCAAAGGTTGACCCATAACACTTTTCACTGACCACAACTAATGACATTTGTACGACACAATAAAGCAGAAAAAAATGTCAACTATAACATCTAGATTGCACTGTCAAGTTTATTAAGGATATGAAATATCTTGAGACACATAGTATGTGACAGCTGACACACAATCTTGCACTAGTGCAGTTACAAAAGAAACTAGATTTTGTAGTACTTGTTCTTTCTCAACAGGGAGACCATGCCCTATTATGCCTACATCTCTGACATCTAAAAATGAACCACTTCTGAATACTTGTCTGTTTGTGAAAGCAGAGATTTTCCAGTATGAGTCAGAGTAAATTGATCACGGACAGTCATAGCAGGCTTGGTATGACAGCTTTGCGGACCTACCTCAATCAGTAACATACTGTGATTTTGTAAATGTTTCTCTGGCAATGCCTCATTGTTGTCTCAGCTCTGTAGATGACTTGTTTCCACCTGCAGCCATTAGCACTCCACAGCTGACTGCTGGCAACAGCGCTGCGAGCTGTCAGGGATCTACTTACACCATCTTGACTACAGTTTTGTGCAAGAACAATGTATAGATGTCTCACTATGTGTCTGTCGACAAGTGTTGCCCTTTTTTTGTCAGTTCAAAGAAATGCTTTCATAGAAGCAGTAGCAAACTTAAAAGCTGTTGTTGCAACTGACTGAGCCATTATGCACTTCGCTGTCATGAAATTTTGCGTATACTCATTAGGTTTTGATGTTTTCTGTAATTCTGTCACAAATAAGTGATGTTTGCTGAGCGAGTAAGAAATTTTTAAAACTGTGGAGAAAGAATAGAATTTTTCTGAATTGGAGGGAGAAATATCTGAGTGGTAACAGTCTCGAAAAATAGGTGAAGGGTTTTTCCTGAACGGTATAACAATGGCTCAATGAACTGTTCCTAGTGCAACTATCAGCAACAGACTTGTAGGACAACATTTTTCTGATAAAATTCCTGCAACTGAGTTGAAACAGTACACAATGTCATTTTGCAAAATTTGTTTTGAAAACTAAAGTCTATTGGCAAAGCAATCTGAAAAGAATCAAGCTGGTGTTGCTCTGATTGCAACATGTTTCTCTATGTTTCAGGTTTTTCCATACACAAGCCACTTATGTGAGAAATCACACAAGAACTCATTCTGCATGACTTTTATTTTTTTAATGGTAGGAGTTCTTTCTGGCATCATCATTGTAAAATTTGTTATGTATCACTTAACTAAAATAAAGATGAAAAAGCATTTTTTAAATGTGTACTGCCCTTTAAGATATCTCAGACAAAGATGTGCCAATAACATTTCAAATAATGGCATAAATAGCTGCTTTTCTGTGCTTGAAATTTTTCTAAATAGCTGGACTTCAAAGTGTTAAAGACCTAAACACTACAACCTGGTTGCTTGTCAGACTTTATGCAGTAGATGAGACCATGGATTTGCAAATTATAACTGGAAAACCTAATGGAACATGGTTCTTAACAGATATTTTTTTTTTTATGACCTACAATGTGCAATAAAGTATTCATAGGTCCCAACACCATGACTGCCCTCTCACAGGACATCTGAGGTGTGAAATGCATTTGATGATGATATAAATGGCTCTCTTGCCAGTAGCTCAGCCAACTGAGTGAAGCCCACTGTCATCAAAACAAACTCTCCCGCCAGAAAAGTAAACAAGTGACCTTGAGGCATAACATGCACACAGTTGTATTCAAACACTGACTAGGTAGTCTGCCTGCACAAGTGCTAGTGCTTCCAACCAATAAGCCAGTCCCTGCATGTCATGGATATTGAGCGCCTTTTACCCCACGTTCTGACAATTGAGGAAGAACAGTAATGATACCAATATTCCTTGTGTTGTACAGAGGGTCCATGATTATTTCTTTGACCTTTAAAATATACACCTGTATTTAACAAGATATTGTGCTTTTTACCACAATCCAACAGCACACTTGAAGCAATTTCTATGGCATAAATTTGTACTTTTTAGATTACTTTGCAGAGTAGAAGTAAAGCAATAAAAAATAACAAAAGCAGTACTATTACAATAGAAAAGTGTTGCAATGAATACTAATATCACTGGAGTCACACTGTAAACACACACACACACACACACACACACACACACACACACACACACACACACACACACACACACTAATAATAACCTGAGATTTTATTATATAAGTGAGCATTAAGACATAATGAAAATACTCACTTGCCAACCCTTGTCAGCTGTGCGATAATAAGGATAGTTTTTGGTAATATACGAATATATACCACTAAGTGTTAGTTGCTTGTCTGGTGCTGAAGCAATGGCTTGTACAATTAGCTGGGCATATGAATATGGTGGTTTTGTATCATCCTAGAAAACAACACAAAAACTGTAAATTACACTCTGGACACATTTACTATGTAACACATAATCTACAAAACTGCAAGGATGTTTCACTTTATCAAATAAATGTTATAGTTTCATTAAAATGAAAGTAAGACTTAAGTCACTGGAAGAACAAGCACTGCGTAAGCTATTTATAACGATACATAGTGAAATGAATTTTACATTTAAAAGTAATAAATAAGATAATGTGAATACTTAAAATACGGGTACATGAAATAGTATATTACTGTTATACATACACTATATCTAAAGTTATCTATTTGCACTTTAGTATTAAATTAAGATATTTATTGAAACATATATGCTTATGGACTGCAAGAAGGCAAGCCAACTTTTTAATTTATTTTTTTAAAATTAGTTATACCAAACAAAGTATGAGCTGCTTCCACTCAGCAGCTGTGAAGTTTACAGTATCTTTTGTACAGCAAACATTTAGCTATGCTTTCATGAGAAATCATTTGCTAGCTTAATATCAACAAATGTATTCCTGCCTTCGCGAATGAGTAACGAAAAGGACATTCTTTATTGAAAGTTATGTACAGATTTTCTTTCTTTTAAGTACATACTTCTACTTCTACTGTTACAACACTGAAAATAATTTACTTGAAACTATAATGTTACACATACCAGTGACCTGATGAATAGCAGATAAAAATTACATATGTTTGTGTGTACCATGATGAAACTGAGAGGTGGAAAAATCACTTCTAATTATGATCGAATTAAAAAAAAAAACTATATATGGCCTTCTATTGAAAATGTTCTGTGTGAGCTGTCCGAGATAAACTCATGAACCACCTTAACAGTTTCAATGCACTGTCTAATAATAATAATAATAATAATAATAATAATAATAATAATAATAACCTTGAGTATACATACATGTACCATATAAGAACGTATGCCTTGCTGAACCCAGTCTGCAGGAATACTACAAGATGTCATAGCATTTGGAGGAACATTTTAAACTGATTCGCAGCTTGCTGCACTCAAGGTGCTATACAAGGAACTAGCAGAAGAAAACTGCTGACATTTTCTTTTGGTGTAAAGGTCTAAAGGCATCTTTACTATCATATTTAGTTACATGACTCTACAGAAAATGTTCAATTTACAGCTCCTGGATTGATCATCAGATCTTTACAGCTCCTGGATTGATTACCAGATCACATTATGTAAATACATATTCACATGGTATATAAACTTATAAAAAGGGACTTAAGATTCTGAATAAGTAAATCCTGGAGTTCACACTTGCTGTCGTTAGATATAGAGGAGAGCAACAATTTCCAACGAGAGGTCACACTTTGGTTCCTGGTAGGGGGGTTTGGACACGTTACTGTCATCCATCTAAAACAAACTCTGTTGCGTATATGCAACTTTCGAACGAGGTCTCCACAGGAAGAATGTCAGTGTGGATTACTTTCCAGCAACAACTATCAGACAGTGATGAGCTGCTGTCTCGAAGAAACATTGTGAGAGTTACGCAACATTACCCAGTGGCAGATCCAAAATACATAAACCATTTAGTTATACTTTTAATTGTTTACAGCTCTCTTCTCTACAATTTGTTTATGGAATTTTAACTTCGCCCAAATTTTGCTTTAAACCCTTCAGACCAATATAAATACTCATTTGATAATAAACAACACTTAGAGGAGCTTAAGATATAGCAACTGTAATGCAACATTCACTTAACCAAGTGTCAAGGGATGCCGATGACAAAAATGAACTGGGAGACATTAGCATGGCGTAAATCTGCAGCTAACTAAAAGAAAAACAACAAATAGCTATAAAAACTATGATATACTTCTGATTCCTTACAATAATCACTCTTCTTCCTCTGCTGCTTCTTCTTGTTCTTCTTCTTTTTCTATTGTTGTTATTTCTACCATTACTACTACTACTGCTGGCAATACTAGTAGCACCCACATAGTCTTCTGTACCTCTAACAGAAAAATACATTCAGAAATGAATTGTTCAGAGATTTACTATTGCAGAACAGGAAATCAGATGGAATTTCTAACTTCGATCTTCTGGCTTTCCATAATGACCCATCTTCTTCCAGTCAGCTGACAAAATTCCACATATTGCTCTGAATTTCAAAGATATAATACATGTAGTGTACTTATTTGTATTTTACTATAAAAATAAAATTTTACAACCTATACTATGGACATAGACAAGCTCCAGATAAATCTCTCACCCCTCTCTAAACACTGCTAAAGTAAACACTTCATAAGCTGGTTGTTATCTTAATTCACAGAGTTTGCTAACCTAGTGTATTTTATTCACTTACTTTCTCAACAGACACTTGAAACACTAAATTTATGTCAAAGTTACAAGCTGAACAGACAAAGATAACGAAAAAGCTATTAAAATAGAAGATGAAGGAGAGCAGTTTAAGAATTGTTATTTGCTATGTAGATGTAATTTTGCTTCCCTTCCTGTTCAATATATCAAAAAGAATCTTAAATATTTAACCTTTGGTGGACTGCAAGGTTCGACCACAGTTGGTGGAGGACATGTAGTTGTGCCATTGTGACCACCTTGTCTGTACACTTTGTGGCCATTGCCCATGGTGTCCACACCAGAACTGTGTTGATTTTCTGGGCTTGATGTCAAGGCTGCAAGACCACTATGACTAGAGGAACCATTGTCTGGCCTGAAAGAAAGATTATGCATAATCATACTATGAAGAAAAGCTATAACCAAAGTTAGTAATGGGTAAATCATTTATATGTTTCAATTGATGTGTCTTTATTCCCAGAGGATACTGAAGATAATGGGAACCCCTGCCTGTATTTACCAATTAAAACTGACCACAAAACGTCTACACTAATAAGATACAAATCAATGTCACTGAAGGAAGTACAAAAAACAGTTTCATAAAGCAATCTCAATTCAATCAAGATTCTATTCTACAAAGTCCTCATTCCTCCGTTGCCGTGTGTTTTTTTCTTTTTCTTTTTTTTTTTTTTCTTCCTGAAATTTGTCATTTCATTCTCAGTAGGAATTCCTAAATCTTGTGGAATTATTGCCGCCTAATCACTCAAAAACATTCACTGTACAACTCTCAGTCCAATATTTCACTATTTATATTTACTCTAAAATCTGAACATTTCAATATTAGCAAAAATGCTTATCAGTGAGCAGAACATATCACGGTGACTCTGTAACAGATCATTCCTATATTAACTACATGTCCTGGCAAATATATCATTGATAAGAAAAAAAGAAGACATACAAAATGCATTATTCATGGGCCATTGTCTGCACATCGTTGACATTTGGAGTCAGGACTTCATCTATCTTTGGTTCCTTGTATTTCATTACAATAATATGTTATGATCAGTATGCCCTAAATAAGCAGTCTGTAATTGTGCTTCTGCATTATTACCTATCATCACAGCTTGATGTAGCGACAGTGACCGTATTAACAACTGAATGTGGGCCACTACTAGCAACAGCAGCTGCTGCATACGCCGCCACCATCTGAAGATCTGCACTAATATTGCGTTTTCCATGGCTTCCTCGGGGACTAGCTGGGCACGAGTTGGCAGCACTAAAATAAAAATATTAACCATTATGCATTACTTGCACAATTTACAAGGACAATCACAGTAACAATAAGCTAATGTTTTCTAATTATTTCGATAGTTATTTGTGTGTGTGTGTGTGTGTGTGTGTGTGTGTGTGTGTGTGTGTGAGGGGAGGCGGGGGGGGGGGGGGGGGGGACGTAACTGCAAGGTCGTCTGTCCCTTGTTCCCAGTAGAACAATTACCCAAGGGAAAGAAGAAAACTAAAACGACGTACGGCACAATAACAGGAGAAAGGAAGAACCAGAAGAACAACAAATACTACAATGGACAAAACAGGACAAGAAAACAACCGAGAGACGCAAGATACAGGGAGAAGAGACTAAAAACAAGAAAGCAAATTACCGTGGCTGGCTGACCAAGAGAATAAAAAAGGAGAAGCCAGCCAGTCTACAAAACATTAAAACCTCCACCCTAGGGTGGAGGACACAGAGGGACAAAGGACATGCACTAAAACTCAGATCAAATGATAAAACCCACCCTCACGAATAAAACATAAAACTAAAGCTGCTGTTGAGGCATTGTCACCCAGCACTGAAAGTAGGGTGCTGGGAAAGTTAAAAGTTCGCCGCAGAGTGGCTAAAAGTGGGCAGTCCAGCAAGAGGTGGGCAACTATCATTTGGGAGCCACAGCGACACTGCAGTGGGTCCTCACGACAGAGGAGGTAACCGTGTGTGAGCCACATATGGCCAATGCGGAGCCGACAAAGGTCAACCGATTCCCTGCGAGAAGCCCGCAGGGAAGACTTCCACACATTCACAGTCACCTTAATGACACCCAGTTTGTTGTGCATACTGTTATGCCACTCTGTCTCCCAAAGTCGAAAAACCTTGTGGCGTAAGACAGAATGCAGGTCAGTTTCAGATATGCCCATCCACAGGAGCGGTTTCGGCCTAGCCTGTTTGGCCAGCCTGTCAGCAAGCTCATTACCTGGGATTCCGACGTGTCCTGGGATCCACACAAACACCACAGAACGACTGGACCGTTCCGGGGCAGAGATGGACTCCTGCATGTTCGCTACCAAAGGATGGTGAGGGTAGCACTGGTCGAAAGCTTGTAAGCTGCTCAAGGAGTCAGAACAAAGAAGAAACGACTCACCAGAACAGGAATGGATGTACTGAAGAGCATGAGATACGGCCACCAGCTTTGCAGTGAATACACTGCGGCCAATGGGCCACGAATGCTGTTCAATATGGCCTCTGTGGACATAGGCGAAGTCAACTTTACCATCAGTCATCAGTGTAAACAACTTCAGAGCCCCGGAACATGTCAACAATAGAGAGGAAGTGACAGCGGAGAGCGGCGGGGTTAACGGAGTCCTGAAGGTCATGCAAAAGGTCCAGACGAAGCTTCAGCCGAGGTGTACACCATGGAGGTGTACGTGAATGGACCTCAAGTAGAGGTAGTAAAGGGAAGGACTCCAGCTCGGAGAAAAGGGATCGCACGCGAATCGTAATCGTGAGTGCTGACCTGGGCCACCAATGCAGGAGAGGAACAGAGGCAGGTGGGAAAAGGAGACTGTAATTTGGATGCTCAGGAGAACTACGAATGTGTGCAACGTAACTGGCAAGCAGTTGTGTATGTTGGATCTGAAATGGAGGGATCTCTGGCCTCCACCAGGACACTGGTCACCGCACTCATTCTAAAAGTTCCTGTCGCTAGGCGAATGCCACAGTGGTGCACTGGGTTGAGTAAACGCAACACTGAGCGCGAACCATAAACCAGATTCCCATAGTCAAGGCGGGATTGAACAAGGGTTCTGTAGAGCTGCAGCAGCATAGAGTGATCTGCACCCCAGTTGGTGTTGCTCAGGCAGCGGAGAGCATTGAGGTACTGCCAAGCACGCCTACTTAAGCTGACGAATGTGAGGTATCCAAGTCAATCGGGCATCGAAAACTAGTCCTAAGAACCAATACGTCTCCATTACAGTGAGTGGATCATCATTAAGATAAAGTTCAGGTTCCGGATGAAAAGTACAACGCCGACAGAAGTGCACGACACACGACATTGCAGCTGAAAACTGGAAGCTGTGGGCTAGAGCCCATGACTGCGCCTCGTGAATGGCTCCCTGTAGGAGCCGCTCAACAACACCAGTATTGGAGGAGCAATATGAAGTGCAGAAGTCATCCACATACAGAGAAGGGGACACCGACGTCCCTACAGCTGCTGCTAGGCCGTTAATGACCACTAAAAATAGAGATACACTCAATACAGAGCCCTGCAGAACGCCATTCTCCTGAATACAGGGGGAACTACGGGAGGCACCGACTTGGACAGAGCGACAAAAAGCTTTGGATAAAAATTGGGAGTGGGCCCCGGACACCCCACTCATATGCTGTGGCAAAGGATACGATGTCGCCAGGTTGTGGCATTTGCTTTACTTAAGTCAAGAAAGACGGCAACCAGGTCTTGGCATTTGGAAAAGGCTGTTCGGATGGTAAACTTGAGGGACACAAGATTATAAGTGCTAGAGCGACCCTGGTGGAAGCCGCTCTGACCTGAAGCCAGTAGGCCATGTGACTCCAGGACCCGACCCAACTCAACCCAACCGCTGACACACCATATGTTCCAGCAGCTTACAGAGAACGTTGGTGAGGCTGATGGGCCAACAGCTATCCACATCAAGCGCATTTTTACAAGGTTTTAACACCGGAATGATGGTGCTTTCCTACCATTGCGATGCAAAGACACCATCATACCAGATCCAGTTGAAGATCACAAAGAGATATTGCTTGTAATCAGACGAGAGATGTTTAATCATCTGACTGTGGATCTGATCCGGCCCAGGAGCTGTGTTGGGGTAATGTGCAAGGGCGCTGAGGAGCTCCCACTCTGTAAATGGGACATTATAGGGTTCACTGTGGCATGTAGTGAACGAGAGGACTTTCCTTTCCATCCGCTGTTTGAGGGTGCAAAAGGCCGGGGAGTAGTTCTCCAATGCAGAGGCTCAAGCATAGTGCTCGGCAATCGCGTTTGCATCGGTAGAGAGTACACCATTGGTGTTAACACCAGGAAAACCTGTTGGGATCTGTTACCCAAAAAGATGGCTGATCTTCGTCCAGACTTGGGAAGGTGATGTATGGCACCCAATGGTCGACACGTACCTCTCCCAACACTCCTGTTTCCGTCATTTTACAAGCAGGCGAACGCGGGCATGGAGCCGCTTAAAGGCTATTAGGTGCTCTAGGGAAGGGTGCCGCCTAAGTCGCTGTAGAGCTCGCTGACGCTCTTTAATTGCCTCAGCGACTTCCGCCGACTACCAAGGGTCTATCTTTTGCTGGGGGCACCCTAGAGAACAAAGGATTGCATTTTCCACTGCAGAAATATAGTGACCTGCTCCATCACAACATTGATGGCACCACGTGGGGGAGATTCAACGGTGACAGCAGAGATGAAGGCTGCCTTGTTTAAAGCCCAACTGGCCCCAGTATTAAAGAGGCAGAGGTGAGTTGGGACAGTAAATTTTCGACATCTTTGCCTTGGCCAGCCTGCATGACTGCTACCCCACAAGGGGTTATGGGCATTAAAATCTCCCAAAAGTAGGAAAGGTTTAGAGAGTCGATCAATCAGTGCAGCCAATATGCGCAGGGTACTGCACCATCTGGAGGGAGATATATACATTGCAGACAGTTATTTTCTGAATCGTTCGTATCCTGACAGCCACAGCTTCAAGAGGAGTTTCAAGGGGCACAGGTTCACTACATACTGAGTTCAGGACATAAACATAAACTCCACCTGACACACACATTATATTTGCTATGGTTCTTGTAATATCCCTGTAGCTGCAAAGGCATGGGTCTGAATTGCCGGGAACCAGGTTTCCTGGAGCGCAATGCAGAAAGCAGGTGTAAAGCTTAACAGTTGCCGTAGCTCAGACAGGTGGTGGATAAAACTGCCGCAATTCCAATGGAGGATGATGTGATCGTGAGACTGGGAAGGCGTGAAACACTTGATGAGGCAGCGTACACCTCAGAGTCACCTGCTGCCACGACTTATTTCCTCAACAGGCTATATCCATTGCGTCTGAGGGCCTGACAAGATCTAGGTCCACAGTGGATGCTAGGATCTTCACCTCATCCTCAGACACAGACACAGAGCTTGTAGGCAATGGTGGTGTGGGTGCCACCGCAAATTCCTTGGTCTTGGGGATCTTCCTTCTGGATTTCTCTCACTGATCCTTGGGTTTCTCTGGCTGGGAGGGTTTCACTGATTCAGTCTCCAGGACTGAAGATGATGGTGAAGCCCTACGAACAGTTGCTTTTGGGCTCTTCAGCCACTGGCGGGTTTCACTTTTCCCTCTAGCAGAAACCTGGGAAGGGAGTGATCCAAGGGACTGGAACTGGAACCTGCAGACTGATGGGGCTACACCTGCTTTCATAGCGGCAGCATAAGAGGAGGTCGTAGCCACAGGATGAAGATGCTCAAATTTCCTCTTGGCCTCAGTGTAGGTCAGTCACTCCAGGGTCTTGTATTTCATGACTTTCCTTTCTCGCTGTAAAATCCTGCATTCTGGTGAGGAAGGGAATGATGCTCTCTGCAGCTGACAGCGATGGGAGGCGGGGCACATGGAATATAGGAATGGGATGGATGTCCACTATCCCGACATGTGCTGCTGGAAGTACAGTGGGAAGACATATGGGTGAACTTCCAGCACTTAAAAGCACTGCATTTGGGGAGGGATATATGGCTTACTATCACAGCGGTAGACCAATACCTTGACCTTCTTGGGTAATGTGTCACCCTCGAAGGCCAAGATGAAGGCACCAGTGGAAACCTGATTATCCCTCGGACCCGCCAGAAGAAATGAACTCCTCGCCGCTCTAAGTTGGTGCGCAACTCTTAGTCAGACTGCAAAAGAAGGTCCCTGTGGAATATAATACCCTGGATCACATTTAAGCTCTTATGAGTTGTGATGGTAACGGAAACATCCACCAGCTTGTCACAAGTGAGTAATGCCTGTGACTGGGCATAGGATGTCGTTTTTATCAAGACTGACCCTGACCGCATTTTGGACAAGCCCTCCACCTCCCCAAACTTGTCCTCTAAATGCTGTACAAAAAAACTGAGGCTTCATCGAGACAAAGGAGTCCCCATCATCTCTCACACATACGAAGTACTGGGGTGAATAAGGTTCACTGCCATCCTTAGTCTGGCATCCTCCCACGGTGTGGCCAGGGAGGGGTATGATTTAGGATCATACTTGCTTGCATTGTACTGAGACTTGGGATGCTTAGAGACTGCTGGCAGTTGATCACCAGCAAGTGATGACGTGGTAAGCTTCATCACGTGTCACTGGCCCTGATGCCACCCACTTCAACCAGGGTCCTTCCCCATGGGCGCAACCTAGCCGCAGCAAAGACCACCTGGCAGGATGGCCATTGCCGGGAGTCCCGATGCTCCAGGGTGACGGGCATCTAATTCTTGGCATACGTGAGGAGTTAACGATGCAGGCATCAGCAGAGCGATACCTGTATAGTCAGGGGGCTTCAACCAACAGGGTACATGGTAGCCCCACCACAATGGACTGTCTACCATGCTGGATGTGAGGTGCAAAGAATTCCATGGTCATCATTGGCACAGAACATAACACTGTATAGTGGGTGGAGGAAAATGCACCAAGGAGGGTGTCCTCTCTCAAGAGATGGAGGATGAGTGGGACTGCAATGCCACAATGAGAAAGTGGGCTAAAGATCTCAATGTGCGATGGACGCAATGCATGATGTAAGGCACTCTTTCCCCAATTGGCTCGCTCTTCGGGAAAATTTTGGAAAATGGAGATCAAACCCTACGGGGGGCCATCACAAAGGCCAAAAGGTGTGAGACTCCTTTTAGTCGCCTCTTACAACAGGCAGGGACACCTCGGGCCTATTCTAACCCCCAGGCCCACAGGGGAGAGGTGGGGGTGGGTGGTAGTGATCTGAGATGAGGGGCGCTCAACATCATGGTCACCAGCGCCCTGACGAAAAGTCAGCTTGCCAATCTCATGGGTGGGGACGAAGGCCATCCCCACACACGGAGCAGGTTATAATGTATTAAAGTCTGCCTCCTTTCTCCACCAATTTAGGGATGAGGCCTGACAATTCACAAAATTTCACCACTCTACACGGGAATCAGTATCTGTGAGGATGGTGGGCAGATGTCCATCAAGACTGAGGGCTGCCCTAATGTCAGTATATAGGACAAATGTTGCCAAAATATCCTTAACTGAAAGTGGCATGCCACAAACTTCACAGGTTGGTGGATGCTCCCGCCAGAGGAGGAAGCCATGTGTTAAAGGGCTATGTCCGATGCACAGTCTTGTAAGCAGAATCCCCTTCAAACAGTGAGTCTGACATGCAAGTCTGCAAAGCCTTTGTGGTTGATTCGAGTGACCGCAGTTCGTTTTCTGTCATCTGTAACCATTCAGTCTCCCACTGACAAGTGATGCGTCTGTCAGAAAATGAGATGATGGCGTGCAATGGGATGGGACTTTATTGGACAGGACCTTCCCGATATGCTTCCTCGGTGGCTTTGTCGGCCATGTTGTTTCCCTGTATCCTCATGTGGCCAGGTACCCAGTAAACGATCACCTCCCTGCCATAGTGTTGGAGCTGCTGTTAAGGAGTCATGGATGAGCTGAATCACCTGGTCTACTGGACACATTTGGTGAAGTGCTTGCAGTGCACTAAGTGAGTCGGAACAGACAAGAAATCTTGTACAGTGATATCTTGGATCCTCTCCAGTGCCATCAGAATGCTATATAATTCCACATCATCATTTGTAAATTGTTCGGGAAGAAGTGCTTTAAAAACTCTATCTGGTAAAAAAAAAAAAAAACAGAACAACTGAGGACATTCTCTTGCCGGGATCCATCTGCATAAACAACAATAAAACTGTGGTATGTACTTAAAATAGACAAAAACAAAGTTGTAAAAACACAATCTGGAGTACAAGTTTTCTTATACTGTGTCAAGCTTAATATCACTCTGGGCCTCTGAAGACACCAATGCAGCAATGCGTTCCATCCCTGGCTGCGTATTTTGATGCCTGATAGATCCAGATCCTTGAGACAGTCTCTAGAAAGCATCCTAAATGGCTTGGTCACATGACACCAATTCCTGAACAGCCGTTCAAAGGTGGGTTGGATCACTGCATTAAATGCCAATGAACTAATTCCTGAACAGCCATTCAAAGGTAGGTTGGAACACTGCATTAAATGCCAATGACTGAGGTGACACAGAGATTTTCAGTGCCTGATGAGCCAAAAGGATACAACAACAAATCCAGAGTGGTGGTTCACCAGCATCTGCACACAGATTCGGAACTGGGCTGATCCGAAAGGCTCCAGTCGATATTCGAATGCTCTCATGGTTTATAGCATCTAACATCTTGAGGTAGGAAGTGCAGGTTGATCCATAGGCCACGCTGCCACAATCTAAATGTGATCAAAAACATGTCCTATAAAACTGCAGGAGGCAGGACTTGTCAGCTCTTCAGTTTTTCGGCTAAGGCATTTCAAAATATTCAATGACTGGAAGCCCTTTGTTCGTAGGTCTTTCACATGTGGGAGCCAAGTTGACTTCAAGTCAAATAACAAACACAAAAAGCACACAGTTTCTTGAAAACATAAAATATTGTCTCGTCATTGTGAGCACTGGTTGATTAAAACATTGACAAGCATGGTTAAAATTTACACATGTAGTCTCCTCGGGTGAGGAGCAAAAACCAGTTGTCCTGGCCCAAGTTTCCAGCCTCCTAACGGTCAATTGTAGGTACCTCGACATTGTTATAATATAAGAGGAAGAGTAAAAGATTTGCAAAGTCATCCACAAACAAAGAGCATTTGACAGGGCTCCTGACTGCAGAGGAAATGCCACTGATAGCGATGGCAAACAATGTGACAATGAGGACACTACCTTGGGGGACCCCATTCTCTTGAACATAGCAGTCAGACATTGCATCGCCAACACGGTATTGAAAATGCCGGCCGATCCTCAAGACAGGATTGGATAAGAAGTGGCAGGCATCCACGTAGTCCCAATTCATGAAGTTGACAAAGAATGCTGTACCTCTAAGTAGAGTCATTCTGAGGTCAAAAAACACACAAACCAAAAGGTTTTGACATAAGGAGGACTACTGCAATGCCGTATCCAGTAGAATTAAGTTGTCAAGGGTGGAATGGTAGCACCTGAAACCACATTGGGAGCAGCTCAGGTGCCCTCGGGATTCAAGCAGCCAGAGGAGGCGGCAGTTGACCATTCATTCAAGAGTCTTACCCACACAACTGCTGAGGGCTACACTCCGGTAACTGTTGAGGGCGCTACAGTCCTTGCCTGGTTTCCAGAATAGAATTAATATTGCCTCCTTCCAAGTTGTGGAGTACTGTTCATCAAACAGACCTGACTGAAACAAGAGAGGAGCCGTCCCTTCGTTTCAGGGCACAAATGACGAAGTGTGGAATAACTGATCTCAGAGCAGTGTCTCTGGCTGCAGACAAAGCTGATTCCAGTTCCCACAGGGAGAACAGAAGGTTTGTAGACTTCCTCGTTATGGGAGAAGAAACTGAGGTCCTCATCTCTGCACTTCTATGGAACACCTGAAAAGCAGGGGCTTATCTGGAAGACATCGTGACAGTAAAAAAGTGTTTCTGCTAAAACCCGAGCTACGCCTTCTGGCGTGTCCACCAAGACACCCCGTAAAGGGACATGTACTGCCCTTGCCTGAAATCCATCTTACTAAGTCCCAAACTCATGCAGTGGAAATGGAACGATTAATGGAAGTCATGAATTCCCTCCAGGAATCCCTCTTTCATTCTTTTATCACTCGCTCATGTGTACTCTTGCAGATCTGAAGGCATGAAGGTTTTCTGTAGTTGGACGGTGTTTTAAAGTTTCGCAGAGCTGTTCATCTAGCTCCGATTGCCAATTGACAGTCATTATTCCACCAAGGCACAGGCTGTCGTTTGAGGTGGTTACTAGACCATGGTATGGACTCTGCGGCAACCCTTTGGATCTCACAAGTTACATGGGCACAATCATTTTTTTCAAAAATAGCCTGTCAACTATACTGCAACCATTTTGCCCTTTGTATCATCCATCTGCGTTGTCTCCTGTCGGTCACCACCCTAGTCGGCAGACGGATCCACACTGGGGAGTGGTCCCTAGAATGTAAATCTGTAGCCACTTCCCATTGAACTGAGTCTGCATTAGCTGGGGAACAAAAACGAAGGTCAATGGCTGAAAAAGACCCTGTAGCTGTGGAAAAGTGTGCCCTCTGACCCGCATTCGGAAGGCAGATATTCTCAGAATGGACGAGTCACTCGATCATCCGACCCCCAGAGTAAGTGGCAGCCAAGCCCCACAGCACATTGTGTGCACTGATGTACCCACTAGGAGGAATGGGCATGGGAGTGGCCGGAAGAGTTCTGTCAATGCATCTGCATTGAAAGCATCATTAGGTGGAAGATACAAAGAACACACTGTGATATTAAAGGGCGCTAGGACTTTCACGGCAATTGCTTGTATGGTCATGGTAAGAGTGACAGGAGATGAGTGGCCTCTGTCATCAATGGAAACAGCCATTCCACCTTTAGCCCTGTCTTCAGTAATATCATCCTTTCTGTATGGGTGGTGACCCCGTAATGCAGGTGTGTCGGTGACTTTAAGATGCGTTTCTTGTAAACAGATGCAGAACTGTTTCTCCTGGACCAGGAGATGTAATTCTCGTAAATGTGAGCGATATCCACTTAAATTCCACTGCAACACAGGGGTCCCTGTGGAAGCCATCGTTTAGCAAAGATTGTTCGTGTTTTTCTCCCTCTGAGGTGGTGACTTACTGGGGAGGTCGGGAATGTTAGCTGGTCCCCAGCCTTCTGGTTCCTCTGACTGGAAGTCCATACTCTCAAGAGCATAGTCCCAATCAGGGAGAGAGAGAGTACTTGCCGATCCGAAGGTTTAACTACCACTTTCTTGGTCTTGGAACTACTTTTCAAAGGATGTTTTTCTTTACTTTTTGGAGAAGGTGGTTGCCTGGGTTGCAAAGTCGGCTTAGTTGGCTTTGATGGTGGGCAGTGATACGTGGCTTAGGTAGTAAGCCCACTGCTGACAGCTTCCGAATGACTTCTGTTTCAAGCAGAGCATCCCCTCCCCCCCCCCCCCCCAGCAGGTACACCGACAAGTGCATGTGCTCGTATTTGAGTCTTTGGTCTGAGTTTGTGTGGAGGCATCACACTTGGCAATTGACATCTTAACGCAAATGCACAACAAGTAGCAAAAACCAGAGGTTGCATAGCTTTGAAAGCTTTTTTAGCTTCCCCATAGGGTATACATCCCTACTTTCAACTCCCGAATTTTTCTTTCCTCGATGTAAACCTCACACTTGCTGTTCCACACTATGTGATCCTCGGAGCAGTTTACACATTTCAGAGGAAGTGTACAAGAATTGCCCAATCGTGAGCTGGTCTCCACAATTGCCCCACGCTGCCCTCCCATTACATCCCATAGTGGTATGACCAAATCTTTGACATTTGAAGCATCACACTGGGTTAGGAATAAACAGGAGAAACTTAAGATGGATATAGCCTGCAAGGATATGTTAATGTAATTCTGGAGTACTAACTGTTAGAATAAGGTTGCCAATTTTTCCAATTTGCCATTGACTCTCCTCATGTAGTTCTGCACTTCCTTGATGCCCATATTTTTCCATTCTTCACGTGACTTTACGGGTCCACCTTCATTATATTGGAGGAGGTAACCACACACTTACTAAAGTTAAGGGTGTTATGCAACTCAGCCTTGACTGGGTATTCATCTAAGGCCTTACAGTCCAGAAGTTTAGATATTGAATTAGCAGTTTGAACTAGAAGTGTTATATTACGAAGCAGCATGAAAGCACTACATCTTCAGGCAACAAGTGGCCCACTGGGACCATCCAACCGCCATGTCATCCTCATTTGAGGATGCGGATAGGAGGGGCGTGGGGTCAGCACACGGCTCTCCTGGTCATTATGATGGTTTTCTGTGACCGGCGCCACTACTATTCGGTCAAGTAGTTCCTCAATTAGCATCATGAGGCTGAGTGCACCCCGAAAAATGGCAACAGCGCATGGCGGCTCGGAGGGTCACCCATACAAGTGCCGGCTACGCCCAACAGCACTTAACTTCAATGATCTGACGGGAACCAGTGTATCCACTGCGGCAAGGCCGTTGCCTGCATTACAAAGTCATTTGACACTTTTTAGAGATCCAGCAATACCCTCCAATGTCCAGTGAATATAAAAAGGAAGACCTTCTCAAAGGCTCCCCCTGTTTGCTTGATTACAATGAAAGTGTTATGGCACACTAATGCCCTGTTACTATGTTTCTGAGACTTCTTTTCAGGAGAACTGATCAACCGAGCCCTCTTTAATGAGACACCCATCCCTTCAGGAGTAGTAGTTTGATGAGACCATTCCATAGGGATCCCACGAGACCCTAGGGAAACAACCATCAAACGAGGCAGAGCCCTGCATGCCTGAGCAAGCCATATACAACTGTAGGGTGGCAGGTGCCCCACAAAACATTCCACCGCTGCACCACACAGTGGTTGCTGAAGCATGTCCAGAGCTTACGGCGACAGAAAGCTGGTGGCACTTACCAGTCCCTTGCTCAGGAACCCTGGGATCGCCAAGATCATACTCAGCAAATGAATGAACCATTGAGTGGTATAAGGAGATGTCACCAATAGTGATGAGTGCAGACAGTTGGTTGGTTCAATGGGGAGGGGGTGGGAGATGGTCTATAAGAGCCTGAACAACAAGGTCATCAGTCTCTCAATCAAAGAGTGGAGCATCCAGAAGTAGGGACATCCACCAAAAATGTTTTCTGATCTAGTCTGAAGATTCATAACTGTTAACGTAAGAAGGCTAGAAATGTAATGGACATCTTTTACAGTGAATAATAAAAGTAAGATGAAGGGAACAGAGAAGTCAGCAGATGGGCTCTGCACACGATGTGAAACGCCCCACCCATAGCTCTCCCACTCCCACTATTTAACGTTGTGTGCCACCTAGAACAGGAAACAAGGCGCAGCAGAAACAAGGCAAACAGAATCTAAAAGCAATTAAAACAGTGTATAAGAAGGATGAAAGAGTAGTCTGGTCAAAAAGGTAGGATCGGGGAACCCCAAGACCTAGTATACAGCGAGAGAAGCCCCTTTGCTGACCATCCTGCCCCTGCTCCATAGATAGATTAGAACTTTACAACTGAGAATAAAAACCCCTTTCACTGAAGAAACTGAGAACAAAGTCAACTATCCAATGAACTAAAATGACAGAACGAATCCAGAAGTCCATACTTAGCATGGAGGACCAAAAGGAGGGGCAGTCCACCACGATATGAGCTACTGTCTGTTGGGTTCAATAACCATACTGTGGAGGTGGCTTGTAACACAAAATAAAACTATGGGTCCTACAGCTACACAAATAATCAGCAGGCCACTGTATGATGTATAGTGGAGGGTACCCTGAACCACTACTCGCCATTTTCTTTCCTGTTCCAGTCGCAAATAGAGGGAGAGAAAAACGATTATTCATGTGTCACCATACAAGCCCTAATTTCTCATATCTTATCTTTGTGGTCCTTATATGAAATGTACGTTGGAGACAGTACAATTCCTCTGCAGTCGGCTTCAAATGCCGGTTCTCTAAATTTTCTAAACAGTGTTCCTCAAAAAGAATGTCTTCTTCCTCACATAGATTCCCATTTGAGTTCACGAAGCATCTCTGTAACACTTGTATGTTGTTCAGACCTACCAGTAACAAATCTAGCAGCCCATCTCTGAATTGCTTTGATGTCTTCACGTAATTCGGCCTGGTATGGATCCCAAACACTCTAGCAGCACTCAAGAATTGGTCATACTAGTGTCCTATATGTGGTCTCCTTTACAGGTGAACCACATGTCCCCAAAATTTTCTCAATAAACCTAACTTGACCATTCACCTTCCCTACTACAATATGATATGACCAATGCAGAGAGGACATAGGACTGTGGATTCCTTCCGGGAGAAGCAGAAGGAAGAGTACCATGTCGCAGTAGTTTGCTTGATTGTGCGGGGCGATTCTGCACCTGGGACTGACAAAGCGACCGGGAAGAGAGTAAGAGCTCCTGTAGACAAACAGTCAGCTAGTTCATTCCCCAGGATACCCATGACTTGGGACCCAGAGAGAGATAACTGAGCAGGCAGCATTACGATGATCAATGAGAAGGTCTTGAATGACAGAGATCAAAGAGTGGCAAGAGCAGCATCAGTTAATAACCTGGAGACTGCTCACTAAGTCTGCACATAATAAAACACAGTCAAGGGAGGCCCTTCTGATAAAATGGAGGACTCTGTTACTGGCTGTCAGCACTGCTGTAAACACACTACATGTTCCCAACAGTGAGTGGTGTTCCATACCAGTAGGAGATACAAAAGCATATCCTATCTGATACACAGTTTTTGAGTGATAGGTGTAAAAGATGGAGGCACACTGGAACTCTTTAAGAACTGCACATAACAGACGCCAAAAGGACATGGGGTGACAGAGATTTTAGGTCCTTGCAAGATATCAGCCCTTTACTGGGGCCTGGGCAACATTCAAGGGGGAGTGCGTGATTTCCGCACGGGGAGCACAGTCCGCAGAGAGGAAACAGATATCTTGGCATTCCCGCCCAAGGGCTGATGTCATGAGGACACCACCACTCACATGCAAAGGCGATAGGACATGTGCGAACATCCAGGAACTGTTGAATGGTGACTGCATAGCAGACCACGATCTGGTACTGTCGAATATGACCACCAAAGATCCCCACTTTGGCAAGGAGACTGTCAAAGCTGAAGGAGCCACTAAACCGTAAACCTGACCACCATAATCCAGTCAGGATGAAACTGGGGCCACGTACACAGGTAAGAGCAGCACGACATGCACCCCAAAATGTGTGGGTGAGAAAGCGGACAGCATTACACTTCTGCATGCATTTAGTCTTCAAATGGTAAATATGGGGCAGCTATGTCAGCTTTATATTAAAAAACAGGCCCAAGAAACGGGACTGTGCTACAACGGCCACATGCTGGATACCTAAGTAGGGTTCTGGGTTGGCAAGGAAGGTAATGCAATGGCGGCAACGCATGACCCTCGTTTTTGTAGGAAAGAATTGGACAGCACGGGAAAGAGCCTTTGCAGAGGTCCACTGGACCAGCAGAAGCTGCTGAGTAGGATCTGTACCAAGTGCAAAAATCATCAACAACAATGCAAGGGTGGCCCATCAGAGGTCACTAGCCCACTGATGGTAATGAGGAATAGAATGACACTCAACACTGAGCCCTATGAGATGCCATTCTCTTAGACTTGTGTGGAGCTGAATGAAGTGCCGATTTGAACCTAGGACAACCAGATGGATACAAACTGACAAATAAAAATCAGTAGGGTGCCCCAGCGTGGAGGGTAAATTAAATGTGATGACTCCAAGCCATGTTGTGTTCCTTACGCAGGACAATAAAGACTAAACTTAGATGTTGGCATTTAGAAAGACTGTCGGAATGCTACTTCCAACCTAAGCAGAGTGTCAGTTGAGAATCGTCTCTTCCTAAAACCACACTGATAAGGGTACAAGCCAGGGTAATTGCCCGGTAACAGTTGAGAGACATTTGATTCTTGCTTGTCTTGAGGACTGGGACACCTACACTATCTTGCCATTGTGAGAGGAAGGCACTTTGAAGCCACATATGGTTGAACACTCTGAGGAGATGTTGCCTTTCGAAAACACTGAAATGTGGGATTATCTGATTGTGAATTTAATCAGGACCTGGGACTGAGTCATGGGATGAGGCAAGAGCCTGAAGTAATTCCCAGTCAGTGAAGGGTTCATTATAGGAGTCAGCTTGGTGGGGAGTGAAACATAAGGGGATGTTTTCAACTTGCCATTTCTGCAGTAGAAAGTAGCTGGACAGGTAGAAGATGCCAATGCTGTTGCAAAGTGGGTTGCAAGGCATTCTACAAGAACCAAGAAATTGGTACAAAAACCATGCTGTACAACAAGACCTCGAACAGCTACTGATCACTGGCCACCCACAAGACCATGGAGTTTGGCCCACACCTGAGATGAAGACGAGGCATACCCACAGAGGAGACATAGCAACCCCAGCATCCCTTCTTACTGTTTTTGATTAGATAGTGAGCCATAGCACAAAGTCGCTTAAAAGCGATAAAGTTACTCTGTGAAGGATGTCATTTGAATCGTTGCAGGGCTTGTCGGCTATCTTGAATAACTATTGCAATATCTTTGGTCCACCACAGCACTGGAAGGTGAGGGCAGACCTGTACAAAGGGGAAGAGCAGTTCCAGCAGCATGGATCATAACCTTGCACAATCTCAGTCTGTCTGGCAATGTCAAGGAAATCAAAGAATCACTGGAAAGTGATCATAGTCATAAAGGTCATTGCACAGTGTCCAATATAGTGAAGCCATAAGATTGGGGGTTGAGACTGTTCGACTGATAGCTGAATAGTCGCCACAGGCGGTATTGAAGTGGGACGGAGAACCGTCACTCAGTATGCACAGATCATGGTCTGTGAGAAGCTAGTCAATTAGAAGGCCCCTACCAGACAAAGTGTTAGTCCCCCACAGGGGGCAGTGTGTGTATAAGCCCCCAATAAGGAGAAAAGGAGGACAAACTGTTGATTAATATGGTCAATTCAACAACAACAAAATAGTGGCCTGGCTGAAGATAGGTAAACATTGTAAACGGTAATTGCTGAGATTGTTTGCACCCACACCACGACGTTATGACAGAACACATGATAACCATGGATTGTTGGAGAATGGTCATCAGTGAAGTGTGTTTCTCGGAGAGCAATGAAAACTGCAGAGGAAGGGAAATAATGTGTTGTAGTTCCGGCAAATGACAGTAGTACTCACTGCAATTCTACTGGATGGTCATGTGATTGGTGGCCAGGTTAGGTGTGAAGGGGTCAAGAGGAATGGTCATGCCATAGGACCACTGCCTGTCAC
Source organism: Schistocerca cancellata (assembly GCF_023864275.1). Taxonomy (NCBI): domain Eukaryota; kingdom Metazoa; phylum Arthropoda; class Insecta; order Orthoptera; family Acrididae; genus Schistocerca; species Schistocerca cancellata. Next base: position 429,519,188 of record NC_064627.1, read on the forward strand.
CCCTGGAGATAGCACCACTTCCATGAACACTGGCTCAAGAGTCTGACTGCATAAGGGGGGGGCGGGGGGATTTGGTGCCTCCAGTGGCACAGCAGGAGCCTTGTCCCAATTCTTATTCTTCCTCCTCTTTTTCTTCTTGACATTTGGTAGACAAGATTCATTCAAGGGGCTACCTGCATTGAGCACAGTGGGAATGAAGAGAGGACAGCCCTGGGACCTACAAGCCATGGCTCCTTCAGACAGTGTCTGGCATCAGACCTCTGTTCAGGGGGTTGCCAGGGACATGGATCCTGAGAGGAAGTCCTGTCACCATAAGGTGCTGAAGAAGGAGAATGCTTCTCCCGCTGGGAGCAGGAAATGCCCCAAAGAAGGTACCATGAGAACCACATGAGACAAGAGTTATGGAGATCTGGTTCGAGGAAGGTATAGTGGAAGGGGGGAGGGGGGCTGTGCCTCAGAATATGGCACGCAGTCAATAGATTTGTATTCCTGGACTGGATCTCCTGTTCTTTCTTGACACTGGCGAATGTGGAGGGTGATGTTCCATACAGTTGACACACAAAGATGGATGTTCACAATGACAACCTTCATAGACTGATTGTTCACAGATGCCATATTTTGGGTCTGCCGTGCATTGGGATGACATATGCCCAAAGCATAAACATCAAAGCTCCTCATAGGTGATGACACATACAGTGTCTTATCACATGTGTTCACCATGACCTTAACTTTCTCTGGGAGGCATTCCCTTCAAAGGCTAACTGGGTGGGGATGCTCAAGAGTAGGTGCAGGAAGTGGTTTGTATTTTTGATATGGGAGGCTAGGCTGCAAGCAACTCCTTGAACCAATGACACAGAGATTGGAGGAGAAAACCACAGCTGCTTGCAAGAATGAGGGCACAGAAAATACAAAAAGTATTGCACATTCAATTTTTATCCAAGAATTCTAATATTTTATTCCTCTTTGATGTAAATATCTACAAAGAAGATTGTTTTTTACCCAACAGTTTTTTATACTAAGTAAAAAGTTTGGGGGGGGGGGGGGGGGGGTAGGAGAGGAGGAAGGGAGATTATGGTTTAACATACAATGTTCTGTACAAAACGAACCATCCCGAATTCACTTTAATCCATTGACAGAAACTACATAACATCTAAATCTGGACAGCCAGATGAAGATATGACCCATGTTCTTCCTGATTAAGAGTCCAGTACCTTAATCACTTTGCCACCTGAACTCAGCAGCTAAGTAAAATTCCTATTGCTTTCTCCGTGTAGACTGTAAGCAAAGAACTTGCACTGGTGAATGAGATCACTGATTTTTGAACATACAGTTTTTTCAAGTTAGTCACGAGAGGTGAGGGACATAGGTTTGCCAATGTGGTATGATCAGCTACAGCTGAACCCTTTCCCTCTTTGAAGGCAAACCATTAAAAGTAGATAACTCTTAGCAATTCTACAATTAAAGTACATTACAAGGAGCTGACAATAATGTGTTTTGCTGCCTATTTTAACCATCACTGATCTATCATTAAGAAAGGGGAGTGATGATGTATGGGGGTATAGGAGGAAAGTAGGTTGTGGATGCACAAACCTGGTACAAAACAAAATATTTTATATTATTTGACACCAGTTTGTAACAACAGACACCATTTTGGGTCTAAGTAATCACTTTACACCGCTGCAAAATACTGAAAAATTATAAGGAACATTGAAGATTTCCTTGAATCTGCTACTGGCAGAGCAACTACTTCACCCATCTCAAACAAATCACGTCTGTTCTGAGAAATTATTTTTGAGGCTCTATAACTGAGAATGTAAATAACACTAGAAAGAAATAATTATAAGTGAAACAGGAGACGGTATCAACAGGAATGTATCTTAAAGCCATACAAAGACAACAGACACCAGCAAATACTTAAATATCACAATATTAACAACAAAATCAGTTTGTATGAAATGAATTTTCACTGTTTATGCAAGTCTGTACAACTTATTTTAACATTTGGTTTGTTAAAACATTAACGGTAAAAATTAGTGACAAAAAGGGAACACCAAGCTGCAACTAGTCTTACTAATGTTCCCATTCTTACCTAATAGTGCCTGTTGGAGAAGGGAATGGGCTGCTGAAACTTGCATCCGGATCTGGTATATTTATTCTAAGTGGTGGTAGGGGAGCACGTGGTTTTGTTGGAGACAGTTGCCGTACAGCTACTGGAGGATCTGCTTCATCAACAAGTGACTGGAAAAACAACCTTATATTTGTGCTTGGAAACCGGAAAGTACACCTGCAAATAATATCACCCAGTTAGAAAACTAATAGCATGTCACTGTGGCACAAAAAATGTATTACTAGAAAAAAAGAAGACGAAATTTATGAATCCTTATTTGTTTTTAAAGGAATTTAAATCAAGAATTTTAATATCCATTTATCACTAAATAGGCTATGTCTACACACTAAAGAACAGTAAAAGCAATTAAATAAGTACAGCCAATATTCTGCATGTCATAGATATCTCTCATATTGTAAAATTGGTTGTCTGAAAGCCAAAAATGTTGTCCCACTTCTGATATCAGGCTTGTAAATTTCTTCCCTTGTGACACATTCTGTAATGTTGTTCCTGATATAGAGAATAAAGAAATAACTACAATGATGCACAGCTGGTAGTACCCTGACCTCAGTAGTACAAGGATGACAGTGTTCCTCAGGACAAGGAGTAACATACAGGGTGTCCACACAAAACCATCTCAATTTCCAAATGCAAACTATGAGACAGTCTGGAGCATCACATAAAGCAAATCAAAAAGTTTTGTGTAGATTATTTTCTAAACAATTCCTATTGTTCGGTGTCACCCATTGATGTCCACAAAAACTCCCAAAGTCATTTGCAAAGGGAGCCACAATTGAGACAGTTAAGGCTTGATATCACAAGTGTGGGAGTGTGATAAACAGTCACTTTCTGGCAGAAAGTGCACATCTAATGAAACTGTACAGGAGCACAGAGAGACCTTGTAACAAAGCCCATCAAAGTCAGTTCAACAGCCTCTGTCACCCCAGACATGTTTATGCACACATAGGTTGGGATAACAGCACCATTCAGACATTTTAAGGTTCATGAAAGAAGCCTATATAGAAGTGTCTTAATTTTTTGTACAAAACTATGAGTTATTATATGATGCAACCAACTGTGAATATCAATGCCTCATAGTGTTGTGGTGGTTGTTGGTAGTTTTTATTACTATTATTATTATTATTATTATTATTGCATTTGCAAATTGAGGAAGTTTCCTGTGGACAACCTGCATTACATAGAAAAACAATTTTTTCTTTTTAAAATGGTTATTATGTGAGGATACTGTCCCAACACCAATAAACCAAGGAAATATGTGACTGGAACAGCCTTAAATAGATCGCACAGAAAAATTTATTACTAACCACACCTCTCAGTTTTTATACTAGAGAAGCTATTACGCTTTCATAGGAAACAGACTACAAGAACATCAGTCATGTAAGATACAAATAACTATATAAAGGCAAAAATGCACTGACACTAATAAATAAATCAGAACATGCTTTTCTTGTACTTGTGCTTAACTTTCAACTGTACATACAAAAGAGCACTTAAACATTCATTCAAAACTGCTGAGTATATTATTCACAACGGACAGTCCTGAAATAAAACCAAGTACTGGAAGTTATCATATGTACCTTCCACAACCTTTATGCATCTTTTTAATATACTAATATTCCAACATCACTAACAACAGCACAAATTATAGATTAAAACTACAGCACTTGATAACCTCCATAAACCCATCTTTGTGCAACTAAGCAGAATTGCATCTTCAAACAAATGTACTGTAATCCAACATTTGAATGAATAATCAAAACTAATAAATTGCACTTTCCAACCTATTTAACAAATTGTAGTTTTGGAAAATATAATAAATTATTTAAATCAGAGATAACATAATTTATATAGTCAATGCCTATCACTCCAGATGATTCAGAGTTTATGAGGGATACCTCAACATCAAGTGTAATCCCTACTATAGCTAACTTAATTGCTTTACTCACTGATGAGAATGTTGTTGCAGTTTAGAAATTAGACCCAGGAAACTGACATGGCTCATACCACCACAAAGATGGAACTTCTTAAAAGCAACCCAGGAAACTGGCATGGCTCATACCATCACAAAGATGGAACTTCTTAAAAGCAATTGATACAATTTACAAGATCATATTCAACTTAGCAAGCTTAGTTCTTTGTATGTTCCGTATTCTTTCGTAGAGCAATGGATGACACACTGTAGCATGTAATAGAAAGAAATGCTCACAAAAAGCAGTTCTGTACATCTTGCTATGCAAAATAGTATTCCATTAATAAAACTTGGGTTTATTATCAATTAGATGCTTGGAATATACAAATATATGTACTGTTTAGCAGATTTGAAACAGGACAGCCAACAAAATTATCTGTGGGTTTGAACTGAAGATTTCTAGGATAGACAAAAATAGAAAGCACTACAACGAATTTATATTTATTTTATGGAAAATGTTGATATAAATGTGTGCACAATGCTCTAATCATGGTATAAGTTATGGCACCTATGCTCTCTTTCATATTTATGCCTATTGTTCCTGCATGAGGAAAATCACTAAAGCATAGTTCATTATAATCAACATCACACACCCGTAAGAACAATAGGTGTTTTTAATGTTCAACACCAGGGTGCTATAAATGTCAGTCACAATAAAATTACAGTGTCAACAAGACAGAAGATCTATTAACTGATTAGGCACAGCAGGGCAACAAGAGGAAGAAACTTACCACATGAACTGAATTGATTATAAGGCACATAGTAACATTCTTGTATTTTTTGTGGTTTATGCACAATAAATGTAAATAATATGCATCAAAATTTTCATCAGAAGTCTGTCTGTTATCTAATACACCTTTCTTCTGAATATATGTTGCAGTTTTAGATTTCATAACAAATAGTGCATTAAGTATGGCATGAATGCAAACACTGGGCTACGCTATAGAGCAATCTGTTACCACAGCTATTTCACACTGTAATCTGTTGGCTTAGCTAACATGAAAGCCAAGTAGCCACTCTCCTAACTAATCTACACCTCAGGCTACACTATACATCAATCTGTTACTAAATCCAAGATTATGAACAGAGAGTGGGGCAGGGGGAACAGGAGGGGGAGGTCAAGGAGGGAGGGAGGGCACTTTCACACTGTCTCAATCGAATTTCTGCTACAGAATTCCAACTGTTTATAAGTCTGTTGTTGTTATTTATTTATCAGCTTTCGTAGAAGCTACTTGGTCATGAAATAAATAAATACACAGTTTACAGAAGGCCGACTTAAAAATTTATAAGCAAATGAATTGCAGAATTAATCAAACACAAGACAGTGCATACATAAATAACAAATTCCAGGAACTCCTGTACAGAATGAAAGTAGTGTGCTACAAGGCAGCTTTTCAACTTTGATACGGATCCTTAAGAGTTTATCACATTTCTTTTATAGTTGAGGAGGAAGCCCAATTGAAATGGAAACCTGCTCTCTGACTGACCACCTTTGGACAATAAAATTTATCTTTTGCAAGCATTGATGTCAGAAACTATATGCACAGTCTTTTGTTGCATGTAAATGTTAATATGTCCCTTGAAAGCAATGTTTTGATACTACAGGTAACTCATTACCTACATAATTAATATTACATTTCACATCTTTCACACCAACATTTGTATCACCTGCAAAGAGAAACATTTTTGAGACATCTGTAATGTTGACTGGCAGATCACCGATATACACCAAGAAAAGCTACAGGCCCAGAAGAGAACCCTGTGGCAACCTCCACTTTACATTACCCTAGTCACATTCAGACCTCTTTCTTGTTTGTTAACACTGGAGGACAACCTTCTGCTTTCTACTTCCCAGATATGAAGTGGTGTTGTTGGCTTTTTACACAATCTCATAAAGTCCCAACATACTCAAAAGTATTGCATGGACCACACTATCAAAGAAAATGCCTACTGCCTCCAGTACTTTGCTTAGTCCTGATAGTGCCTCATATACAAAACAACAAATTGGACTTCCTGTGGATACTCCGTTACTGAAACCCAACTGCAAGCCTGACAGTAAATTGTGTGTACCGAGATGTACCAGTACTCTCGTATAAACTGTTTTGTCAAACAATTTTGAAAATAGCTACTGAGAGCAAGGAAATTGTCACTAATTATCTACAATACCTCTTTCACCCTTTTTATAAAATTGTTTTACTAATGAGAGTGTCAGTCCATCATGAAACTGACTCTCCTAAAAGACACACTGCACAGTAAGTAATCTGTGCACTAATCTTTGTGATCCTACTTGAAGTTTCATCATACCCATAGTAGTTACATACTAGGTGCTCCACAGCCTGTAAGCACTGTATTTGTTAAAAAGATCTTACTGTATTCCATGAGCTCCATTTAAAATATTTAGTTGCCAGATCAGTAGTCTGGCATGTAGTCTTCAATTAAATATTTTAATGGGTTAAAGTGTGGTATTAGACCAGCCCCTGAAATCTTAGTTGTGATGACAGACTGATCCGTTGCACAACCCAAGGTCTAGATTAGGTTGGAAGGTAACACGGAAATACGGAAGCGTCCGATCCCACCCATCGGCTTTGACCCATGACGTCACAAATATGGCGGAAACGACCAAAAAAGACAATTCCAATATGGCGGATATAAAATCGTTGCATACGTATCATAAAGATGAAAATACATAGAAAAACAACACACACACAGGTTTCACAAAAAGCCTAATGACTCTAACGGGACAAGCGTAGGAAACTGGGGGTTTTTGGGTGGGGAGAAACTAAATATAAACAAATTAAGCCACCCACCGCCATACAAAACCACGCAAGACGACGAAAAAAATCGACATCACAAAACTCACCAAATACCAAAAAACACATTATTATCTGGAATCGGACACTTCCCTTGACCTATATAGATCTACAGTAGCTCCCGATCCCATAAATTGGGATCTAACACTTCCCTTGACCTAAATAGCTCAACAGCAACTCCCGATCCCATCTCCCAATACAAAAATCAAAATACACCGCAAAACATTGCGAACAAACACTTCCCTTGACCTACATATATCTACAGCAGCTCCTGATCCCATAAATTGGGATCGAACACTTCCCTTGACCTATATAGCTCAACAGCAGCTCCCGATCCCATCTCCCATTACAAAAATCAACATACTCCACCAAACATTGAGATTGAACACTTCCCTCCAACTATATAGCTCAACAGCAGCTCCCAATCCCATAACTTAGGATCGACCACTACCCTTGACCTATGTAACTCAAAAACATCTCCCAATACGAATACCAATACCAACCTCCACAGCCACAAATTTCAATGAAACACTTCCCTATACCCCAATACACAACACATACGCCAAAAACAAAAAAAAATGAGAACTTACCACAAGAATGTTCCAGCCCCACAAACTAGATTGGCCACCACAATCACACACACACACACACACACACACACACACACACACGCGCGCGCGCGCGCGCGCAAACCAACGAAAAAATACTGAACCAAAAGAAAAACCCAACCCACCCACACCTCAACCCCCCCCCCGGCCAACCCCAAAATAAAAAACCCACAAACAAAAAGCAAATGCAACATAAAAAACATCTCAATCACACACTACAACTCAACAAAAACTTCAACAAAATTGATCCTCCACAACTATAACAAAAAAACAAACACACTCCCACTCCCCCCCCCCCCCCACCTTAACAAACACTATACAACAAAATAAACCACCCACCCCACCCTGAACCACAGCCACCCACCCACCTACCCAGCCCACCCTAACTAACCACTTTCGGCCTATACATTTTACCCACAGCCCTTAAGAAAACCCGAACAATACAATAGCCCTCTGCGACACTCTTCCGCCAACAGTACTCATCTAAATGAGACTGAAGGTTGGAAGAGCGCCTCTTCCCCCTCCCAAGAACTGACTTAACTGCCCCCCACATCCCCTCTATTGTATTAGTACAAGCCCCTGTCTCATAATTCTTAAACTCTAAACTATGGTTCACTACTAAATGATTGAATCCCCTCTCACCCAACCCCCTATAAGAAGAAAAAGCATCAGAAAATATTGTGGACCCGGCTCTATATATTCCTCAATTAACCCCACTAATTCAGCCTTCGACCTCCCTTCCACAACCCTAAAAACACATTCGGAACCCCCACCCCCCGGAACAACAGCCCCCCACACCCAAAGACCAGCCACAGACTTCCCCCTCCCATACTTCCTTTTCCCAAACTGTGACTCGTCCACCTCCACAACCACCCCATGCCCCCCCCCCCCCCCCAACTTACCCCTGTACTTAATAAATTCCAAACACACTTCACGATAAAAGGAATACCAATCTAAAACAGTCCTCTCACTCACACCAGTCTCACGCGCACAAAAACTCTGTGGGGATCTATAACAAAAATAATATGTAACAAGCACAATCTCACACATGCCCAATCTAGACTTCTCAAACCAGGTACCGCGCCGTATGGAACGCCATATGTCATCTTTGTGACAGCGCCACGTGTAACCGTCCCTGGTCCGAGAGGCCGGAACTTTAACCAATTTCATTGGTTCACAGCACTCACCGCACTTCACGACCTCAGCAATTAAGCCAAATAGATGAAGGAATTTAATCAGCTCTAAAGCTGTGTCCCCCATCATAGCCCTCAACCGAGAACTATTAATCTGGTCTTTCATATCCATTCCTGAACAAAAAACCACAACCGAATACACTTAATAACAAACCCACCCGACGTACAGCAATCATCATTACATTAACCATCACACAAAACCGTTAACTCACTGACACAAATTCCGCTTCAAAAAGACGCACGCAGCACTCACCACTGAGCAACAGCAAACTGAGCCCAACACACCAAACAGACGAAAACCATGAACATACCACCAGAGGGCACAACAAACAACAACACGACATCTACAAACACGCCACACTCACAAACCAAACTCCGCGCCGTAATGACGTCACACACCACAACACCCTTACGTCACGGGTCAAAGCTGACGCGTGAGATCGGATGTTTCTGTTGACCCGGTAACACATTTGGTTGAGAGTTGGTGAAGCCAATGAATGGGAAAGCACTCTGTTTGTGGTAACAAATCACCCACTGGCAAAATCTAGTGTTCATGTTTGCACAATATCGAAAAATGCAAAGGGGGAGGGGGTGTTCAATATGTAAATTTTATCTTTTAAATGCAACTGGATTTACAATGAGATGTCTTTTAACAGATGTAATAATTGATTTGGCAAAAGTTATGTACTGAACCCTCCCACCTCCTTGTGTTTTTCAACACATTGGGGATGTAAACATTATGCTTTTCTACTGGTCAAGTTGTTACCAAAACCAAATTTTCTGCTTTGAGATTCACTGGCATTGCCAGCTCACAAAAAAATTGTCACCTTCTAACCTATCCTAGTCCTCGTGCTGAGTTACATATCAGTCTATCACCACAACCAAGATTTCGGGAAGGTGTTGGGGTAGTACAATACAAAACTTTAGCCATTGGTTGTGATACGTGATGTAGTTGTCTCAGAACCCCAGCTTTTGAGAGTTCTGCATACTTACCTATACCAATTAAATTTCAACTGAACTTTCTGACTACAGAAAAGAGGAGATTATTACATATTTTTTACAGCATTGGTGAATCATTAATAGCCTCTCTTTCACACAAAAAATGTGTAATATGTTTTGCATGCACATGGTGCTCCAATGTCTTTTCCACAACTGATTGTCTAGTTCTAATTTTGCTCAAGAGAGCTTTTTATTCTCTGGGTATAATGCACGGTTTTAACATGTCCAATGACATTCTTCAGCACTTTGCAGTATACCTTGTAGTGAATTTCTGTAATCGGGCTCTGACTACCCTCCGTACTGTAATACAGCTCCTTGTTTCCTCTTATGCGGCATTCTAATCCTCTTAGTTATCTAAATAGATTGCTTACTAGTACTGCATATCTGCCTGCAATTTTTTAATAGGAATTGCCTTCTCAAGCAACATAGGTCCGACAAATTTGGCCTTCAAAATTTGTTTTATAATTACATCAGCATCACAAGAGGACTCATACCGGTACATCTTTTTCTTGCTACCGTGGAATGACTTTGCCTTCATTCCTCTCAACACTGTCTGTGCTTATCCTGTCAGGTCATTACTAATTTTTTTCACAGTGTGCCTTTAAACTACAGAACAACCAATGAAGATACTGTCTATGATCACACAGTGGTTTCCCTAACTCTAGTTGGAATATAATGCCTGCACCAGGTTGTAAGGTTATCTGGATAATCAAAGTTTATATTGAAATCCCCACAAAATTAATTTTATGCCTTGTTTTAAAAAGTGAGCCAAGCACTGTGTCAAGCCTGGAGAGGGAAGTCTTGTAGTCTAAACTGGGAGACCTGTAAAGGCCTACAATTAAAAGTTTTTTCACTGAAAATTCAATCTCTCTTGCTTAACCTCCAAACATTTGGCTTTTACAATGTTTCAATATAAATAATTCTTTTGAATGAAACCTTACATTTGGCATGACTGGCCACTCCTCCCCTCTGCAACAAAATCCTGGTACAGAAATTAGACAAGATGTATCCCTCCAAAGAACGAATTAGTATTCACAATATAGATGATGCTCTGATATACAAATCAGCAATTCATCTACTTTATTATTATTATTTCATCAATGTTTAATAAAATACTTCCTACAACTGTTACAACACAGATGTTTTGGGTAAGGAACAATAAAGCAGAAAGTTTTCTGCGTGTTGTCAATAACTAGTTCAGTCTTATGTGACAACATAGGAGATGTCAAATCTCATACTTCAACATAGCTTAGATCCACCACAGAAACAAATCCAGAGCAACAAATGTTCCATATAAACCACACATTAAAAACTCAACAGTTACACAATGGTTCTGGTTGTTTACAACTATTGTTACAAAGGTCTCAAAAACTTTATATGTGTATACTTCATAAATTGACTTCTTGGGGGCTTCCGTAATTTCAAACTGGTGTCAATGGTCATAAAATCTTAACTGGAACTAATAATGCCAAGGCATTTGTATTGATCTGCATCGTAGTACAATCACAAAAGAATGTGTGCATGGTGACCTTTTCCAGATATTCCAATGTGGGGAAAAACTTAAGGACTTAGTACATTTTGAAATAGAGGCCTAACAATGTATAAGTTATACCTGTTTACTTTTAACTAAATAAAGTGATAGAAACAATGAAAGTTAAGTCTACCAATTGGATAGACTACTGTGCATGGCAAGGAGGGGAAAGGGTGATTTAACAGGTTTCAATTAAAACTGATCCGTTTGAACCGTAAATATCATTAACAACAGAAGAAAAATAAATGTATAAATATTTTATTGGCTATGACTTATATCTCATAAGAAAAATCTTTGATGCAATCTGTGTTTATTTTCATAGCAGATTTTTTGGAAGGCCAATAACATTTGGCGAAATACTGTTATTATCCCTATTTTGAAGAGCCTCGTTAATTTCTTAGAACTTATGCACGGTTAAACTTGGATATTTCACGTGGATTCTTTCATTCATTTCAACCGTTTATCAATTTTCTAAACCCATCAACAATTTTCTTAAATCCAGTTGAAAATATATTCCATGTGTGTATTCGGTGGCGATATAAACGCAATACGGATAAAAATAGGAATAGCCAATAGTTGATGTTTAACCGGCAATGAAAATCAATTCCTACGCACGATGTCAACAATTCGCTTCAGTGGTATAAATAGCTACCAAAAGATGTCAGGAGCTGTAATAAACAAACAAATCAAATTACAGCAAAACTTCAGCAAAACATGTTATACACGACCGGTTACAGAAATTGAAGACAGTCAATGTCCTTCGAAACATTACACAAATATTTTCATCAGACACGACACGACCCCCACTTTAACCCATGTTGTTTACACATGCCTTTACTTACGCTTTAGGTAGCTGCAACGAAGGCGCTCCTTTCCTTTGAAAAACGCCATCCACAAAAACGCCGTTCTTCCCACTGCAGGACATATAAAAATGAGGATGTTCGAAGAAAATCTCTATATGTTTTCTAGAAATAAAACTTGAATGTCCCATGTTTACATCGACCTCGCCTCGCGAACTGTTCCGACCAATAGTAATCCTCTTCTGTCGCACCATATATTCGAATTCCCTCCCTTCTAATCGAGCAATTGCTGTTCCTTTGCTTTCTGAACTCCATTGCAGCTTCGAAGGGCTAGCTGGTGCCGATTTTAGGGCTAAAAGAGCCCAAGCATCGCTCTCCTGTGTCCGTGAATGTGCAGACATCACTCGGTGAATATGGCTTCCTGGCAGCCGATCTAAGTATCTCTGCGATCTGGATCGTGTGCCTGTTGTTTACCCACAATCCAGACGTGGGTGGCAGAGACCACGTGATGGCCTGGACAGAAGATTTGAACAACTAAATGTAAAGTCTATGGACAAGGAGGAATACAGAATGTGCAGCCAGAGAGGAGAAAAAAGAAAACCTTGGGAACAAGATTCATTATTAAGAGCTGGAAGGGAAAAATACGGAAAATGGGCATTGAAGTTTATAATATAACGAATGTATACTGTTTTGAAGCTTTAACGAAATGTGTTGTACCTGACCTTGTGTTTTGTTTACGTCTGTTAGTTTCTATGAGCCATGAGCACTATAGTGTTTGTTTATTTTTCACTTGATGTACTGCCGATGGAAATAATGAAATAACTGACGCTCTAGTGAAAGCGTGTATCGTGGATGTGCGTTGTTGGGATTAATTGATTTCTACGGGCTATGCTCTTAAGTAAACAAGTGTACTGTATTCAAATATTGACTCAGTTTACATTATTGTTGTTTGGAGGTCGTTCATTTGTTTGTATTGTGGGATTTGAAGTGACTTCTGATTGTCAGTATTATCGAAATCTATGGAAAAAGAAACTTCGCTTCATGACACCTTCTTCAAGAAACACGTATTACAAGAGAGACCTTCCATGCTCCATGCGTTTGTTTATTAGAGCTTGCAACGCAAGAAAGACGTTAGTTGACTATTGCCCAACGCGCGGTGTGCCTGTGATATATTAAAGACACTAATTTTCATGTTATGTAAATAGCGTTTTAGAGCAACAAATGTAATATGCCTAACCAATTTTTGTGCAAGATTCAGATGGGTATTCATGTTATGTAATATTTATCCTTATCAATTCCTTGGCACTTCCCATTATCCAATACTTTTAAGGTAACAGACTTTGGTATCGTTCATAAGGTTTCATACTGAGGTGGCCCGAAGTGTGATGGTGTTGGACCCCTTTCAAAATTTTGGTTGTGTTGACAAATTGATGTTTAGCATAGTTTGAAGTCTCGATTAGGTTGAAAGGTCATAGTTTGGTTGTGAGTTGACAAAGCCAACGAATGTGAATTCAAAAGAAAGTAGGCCTATGTGGCATCAAGCTGACTTGTAGCACCATATTTAATGTACCTTTAACCAAAACTTAAAAACTGCAAGGTAAAGTGGGAAACGAGTGTTAAGTAATGGATAAATCTCCAACGAATATTTTAATACATATTCCATATGTCATACATAAGGTACGAAACTGCAAGGGGAACCACTATGTAATTTTTTGCCAAAACTGAATTTTATCATATAATCCCATTCTTGCACATCTAGACATTCATTTTGCACTTAATGAAGTTGCATTACATTATATTAGTATGTGTTCAATAGATCATGAATACAACATTTCGTAATGATGTGTCAGTTTTAATACATATTCCATATGTCATACATAATGTACGAAACTGCAAGGGGAACCACTATGTAATTTTTTGCCAAAACTGAATTTTATCATATAATCCCATTCTTGCACATCTAGACATTCATTTTGCACTTAATGAAGTTGCATTACATTATATTAGTATGTGTTCAATAGATCATGAATACAACATTTCGTAATGATGTGGGATGTGTCAGTTTAACATAAGTTTTCTTTACACTTGTTTTTTTAGTCTCTACTTCATATCTAGAAATTTATCTATTGAGTAGAATGAGTTGTCATTCAGAAATTCTTTTAATTTGTTTTTAAATGTTGGTTAGTTATCTGTTAGAGGGCCACTACATATGTGGCTGAGAATCATACTTAGCTGTTGGGAACAAGTTTTTAGTACTCAGGGAAATGCCGTAAATTCCATGTAAGCTTTCACTTTTGAGTGAATTTATTATTTTGGTAATTTCTGTAGGAGAGGTAGGCTGAATTTCCGTTTTATCAAATTGTATAGGCATTGCCTCTTCCATACACATTCTTGCATTTTCTAATGAATAGCTGGATCCTATTTTCTGTACAACACTTAAAAATGGTTATTAAAAAATATTTTCCACTTCTGACATTTTGTTAACAAACTTTTCATTTAGTTTATAACAACAAAAATAATCAGTTATTGATAATATAACGTAAATGGACAGATAAAAATATCTACTCACTAAGTGGGGGCAGGGGAACACACTCATAAAAGGATTGAAATTTTACAATCTTTTGGGGCCAGTGGCTCCATCTTCTTGTGGAAGAGTAGAAAGAGGAAAGAAGAGGGGTGAAGAGAAAGGACTAGAGTTTAGAAAAGTCACCAGAACCCCAGGTCAGAGAAGACTTAGCAGATGGGATGAGAAGGAAATACTGATTGTTGGGGACTGAGAGCTTAAAAGAGAAGGAAAGACCGATTGTTAGGAACTGCACTGTATGAGATTTGAAAACCTGAGAGCTTAAAGGTGGAAGACCTTTAAGCTCTCAGGTTTACATCCAGTGCAGTTCCCAACAATCAGTCTTTTTCGTCTCATCCCGTGTGGTACGTCTCCTCTGACCCGGGGCTATGGGTGACTTTTCTAAACTGTACCCCATTCCTTAAACCTCTCCAGTCATTTTCCTTCACACCTCTTCCTTCCCCTTCAAAGTTAAATCTGTTTGTGTGTGTGTTCCAGTGCCACGGCTCGGTGAGTAGATTTTTATGTGTCCATTTTTATTGAGTTTGATAGAAATACAGTCTTCTTGTACTCTTGGTTGCCCTGTTTCCCTTTTAACAATATCCCAAATTGTTTTAATTTTATTATCAGATGTGCAAATCTCAGACATAATGCACATACTTCTGAACTTTTTAACAGCTTTTCATAATACAGAGCAGTTTTTATAATGTTTGACTGTTTCTGCATCGTTACTCCTTCTGACTACAAGATACATTTCTCTTCTCTGTTTACAATATTTTTTATCTCTGTAATAATCCGTCTGTTTTTAGATGGTTCCTACAATCATGGTGCACTGTTTCCTGAAGATAACTGTTTTCAAATACCCTCACAAAGGTATTATCATGAAATAGGTCAAATTTTAAATTGGTGTCAGTTCCCTGTGCACCTTATCCCAATCTTAACTGTTGCAAGCTTTCCCTAGAATTTTCAGTTGTTAAATTATTATCTGGATGCACTATTTTGGGGGGACTGTTTTGCATTACTGTATGGAGCTGTGTCATATAATGTAACAAGGTGTACATCATGATTAGACAGGCCATTCTTAAAAGGAAAAGTTTTTATTTTATTAAATTTATCTTGGTTCATAAAAACATTGTACATCTGTGTGGTGCTTCCCTGTACTACCCGAGTAGGAAAATCAATAACTAATGTCAAATTGAAAGAAACAAGTAATACTTCAAGATAAGCTTTCTGCCAGACTCTTTCAGAAAATCTACATTGAAATCCCTCTCTCTGACAGATAGAACAACAAAGAACTCAAGTTTTTCAGAAATAATTGAAAATTTTCCAGTAGGAATCTATAAACAGCTACAATAATAGAAGTACCATTATTTAGTTTAGGCTTACACACACACACACACACACTTGTGCACATTATTCTCTACGTTGCCCTGTACAATTTTTTTTTAGTTTCTTAAGTTCTCACACCATGATAAATTTTAACAAACATGAAAACTACTACTCTGCCCATGGTGTCTCTACTTACATGTGCGAAAAGCTTATTTACACTTTCATTTACCTTTTCCGTATCTGTGACTATATGATGTTCAGACAGGTGTAGTACATCTGTTCCATTCTCAATTTCTATATCTTCTAAACAAACAAGAAGCTCATCTACTTTGTTTTTTTAATCCACTGATATTCTGATGTAGTATATTAACATTTTTTCACTGTGCTTTTATGAGAATATTGTGACATACTAACTTTATTTTTCACTATACTCTTGTGTCTTGTGATATTTTCAACATCTGTATTACCTGTCTGTCTCAGCTTCTCTTTAAGCTTAATTTCAATCAATGTTGAATAATTAGACACTGATCTTAGCCCGAAAAAAAGTATTCCCATGAATTTCAGTGCCTCTTCTTAAAGAATTTGATATCATCCAAGCCAATTCACCATTCCCTTTCCTACTGAGATGCAGGCCACCTACCAATAGTATCAACAGGAACCAAACCTACACCTGACAAAGTAACCGCACCAAGCTGCCGATCTAATTCCATATTGACCCTCCTGACAGAGCTGCTCGATTGGGACTGATCATACCACATGAAAGTAGGAACTAGGCCAACATTTGTATGGTTCTGCTGTAAATATATTCCACATTAATTGAGGGTGGGAGTAATTGAAATCACATGCTACTTTGTATAGCGTTTTTATTTGAATACCCTGTTAATTTTGGGGATACTCAGTTGATCCACAATGCATTAGAGAAATTGAATGTGAAATGTGCTTGAAATTTAATAGCTTTGTTCTAACTGCGAGGTTTTAATTGCTTCCAAATACTGGTAACATTTACAAGACTATATCTACATGCATACTCTGCAAGGCACCACACAGTGTGTGGCAGATGTACCCTTCATGCTCATTATGGATATATCTTATTCCTGGAAGTCATTGCCATGACTGCTCTCTCTTAAAATATCTTCTGTATTGTTTGTGAGAATTGGGGATCAAATTCTGGCACAAACTTCAGGTGTTAAATTTTTGACAAACATGTTACGTGTCCACAGTTAAGTTAATCTTTTTTTTTTATTATTTTACTAAAAATATCTTTTCTATCCACAATTAAGTTAATCTGGGTTGTGAACCTGCTCAAATTTTATAACTCTCTTGATGTCCTTTATTTACACAAACAGGACATAGTCCTCACTTGCTATTTTGCTGTAAATTATTTTGCTAGATATACTTACACTTCAGATTGGCTGCAGTGTTTTCTGTTTCATAACTGTTGCATTATTTCTTTGATAACATCCAGGAAAGATAGTCAGGAATAGAAATACATTGTATAAGCTAATCCTGTCTCGAATAGTCTGCTTGCTAAAAGTACTGCAACAGTTGTACTGATTGATAACAAGTATTTCTATCTTTCAAAACTACAGTGTTCTTCTGGTACCAAAGGGAAAGAGAAAAATAGAGGGGCATCTATGAATCACAAAGTCTGTCAGGAGCTGAACTTTTCTCCGTTGTTTCTGTACTTACATTAATGTCATGTCCTCCTTAGTCAATGTTAACTTAAGAATATTATAAACATATAAAAAATGTCAACAAGAGCTCTTCTCTTATGGTGTCATGCCATCTTGGCCTATAAATTGTCACCCTGTTCCTCTACCAAATGCAATGACATTTTATGATTATTGTGTGATATAAGCAACTATCATATATTATATATAGTCTTCCCATTTTAATTAGAAAAGCTCACTATTTTCATTCATTCATACAGCAGAACAATGGCTGTATATAAAAACAGCTTTTTCTCACATATTTACATCCAGTAACTGCAGCCACTTCAACTTCAAAGGTGTGTCATCTGCAGAATATTAAGACTTACCATGATATTTTTGTTTAAGGTGTCTCTAAGTATTCCATAGTCACAGTATCCATGAACTCTGCAGTCACTAGTGAGAGATGCTCAGAGTCCCAATTACTACAGTAGAGCATCGCATTTGGCATGATATGACTCATCGGTAAGTTGCGTCTAGTTCTCACATTCCTCTTCAGATGGAACTCTAGCTCAACTGAGGGGCCTGTGACACCTGGACAATGTTTTGAAACTGAGCTCCATATTGCATCTGGTTAAGGTGTCGTACACAGTCATTAATCCAGCACAAGGAAGATTGGATCATGTTCCTTATTCCTCCATTTCAGTAAATCCTCTGGCACATCCCATGTCGTAGGGGTGGACACTGCACACACAAATAAACTAGAGAGACAAGAGTGGCTAAGTTCAGGTGGGGATGAACTCTCATAGGGTACAATGCAGAGCACATGTCCGGTATGACGGTGAAGATATCAATGACATCAACAGCAGAGGAGGTGTTACCTTAACTTTTCCCGGGGAATCGAATGTTCAAATAACTTACGGGTTTGCTGCTGGGTGACGTCGTTGAACACCGCCGATATTTCGACAGGGGCACACCCTGCCATTCTCAAGGCGCAATCAAAAAACAGAGGGACAGAATTAGTGCTACCTCACCTGTTGATTAATAGTAACTATTGATATTTCTGATGTTGGTTATCTTTGGTTGTTTTGACACTTCTGTGTATGGTGTCTTCCTTGTTTCTCCTCTGTGAACCGAGGTATTAAATTTGCTTGCACATTTTTTTCTTCCTTGCATTTGTGCCTTGAGAATGGCAGGGTGTGCTCCTGTCGAAATATCGGCGGTGTTCGACGACGTCACCCGGCAGCAAACCCATAAGTTATTTGAACAGCAGAGGAGGTGAATTGTGGTATGGTGGAGTCAGTAGAAAAGACAGCACTCTATTTAGGGTTAGTGCAAACTGGTTCTCAGAATAAGGAGCTCCCCCTGCAAATTTCCAGTCGCCTTCACAGAGAGCAGGTGAATGGGTAGAGGATCACAGTGTCTGATCCAGAGTAGGTGCTGAACATGGCTGACTGCTCTTTTTGCATGTGTAGAAATAAGTAGGAAGGTATTGTATTTCATTAGATACGCATGGTATAGACATTTATGTAAAATATTCTGGAGCTGAATTTCCCTTTACATGGATCTCATGGATGGGAATAAATTAAGGCCACATGCTGTGAGTGAAGAAATAGAGTAAAAGGAGGCAAGGGAGGTGTATAACACTTCAGACATGGAATATTCCAGCACTTCAACAGCAAGGCAAATTAGAAACGTCTATACATGAAATGGACGAAAACAAATTGGACATACATGCTATGAACAAACTAAGAAAGTGGGTTGAGAGCAGAGAGGTAGACAGTAGAAATTATACGTTTTACTATTCTGGTCAAGAGTCACAGTACTAATAGACAAGAGTCTGAAAGGAAAGGTTTTGGAAGTAAGATGTATAAATGTCAGATTGATGATGATAAGACTGAAAGCAACAGGAAGAGACTTGGTACTTATCCAAGCATACCTGCCAACATCCTGACAAAGAACTGAAAGGTACTGTGAGAAAGTTATCCAGTAGCAGCTTGTGTCCTCGCATAGGATAGAGGAAGCTTGTTACAGTTAAAGGGGGCTCCAGATCAGTCTGCAATTTCAGGTCATTTAGGAGCAAATGCAGAAACACAAACTTCCAATGATGGCAGATGATTGCTCGGATCTGCAGTAAACACTGTTCATAAGGCACCTATGAGAACTGCAGATTTTGTGATTCGATAAAGCTGCTTGTAGGAGACTCAGGGGTCTGAAGTACCCCTGTTTGTTGTATTCAGATGAGCTACAACATTAGAAGAAATGATCAGTTCAACTGTTGACACAACAGAAGTTGGTTTGAGTCCGTGGAATGAGAGAAATCAAAGCTTACCCGAGGCTGGTGTTGAGCACCACAGATTGGGTGTCCCAGAAATCTGACTGAAGGTGCGCCCACACTACTCATGTGGCTCGTGTACTTGTGAGACTTGAGAGCCTTACGAATAATGTGGATGGAGGTAGGCTCCAAGGGCTTTCCACGAAACAGGCTTGCGAGCCGCCCGAGCATATGGCTTGTCTGGCTCCGGTCGTTGTCAGTACATCAAAGGGATGTGCGGTGAGCTGCATGAGTAGTGTGGACGGCAACAAGCACTGACCAGTTGGTTCGCTGCACTCGTACAGCTTGGTCTTGGCGTTATTCTTTTTCTGTTTTGTGGACATCGGTTTTTCTTTTACAACAGAGTGAACCGATGATTTTACCATGAAATTCATAAATATTTATAAATAATATCCTGTGATTTGAGATGCAAAAAACTCCCAAAATAAAATAAAATTTATATTTGGAAATGTATAAAAAACCTATTAACAAACAATAGGGTTCGGTTCCTTTTGGGTTCTCTCTCCACAGCTACTTAACTTTTTGTCTTTCTCAGCTTACACTTCGGTCCCTGCTCATTTGTTATTTTTATATATTTTTGGTGTTATTCCCTTAGGTACTATTAATCATCTCATATCTTATCTTAAGATATTTTTTCATATTTATTTTAGCTTACTCCCTTTTCTATTAGGAATATACCCGTTGTTGTTGTTGTGGTGTTCAGTCCAGAGACTGGTTTGATGCAGCTCTCCATGCTATTCTATCCTGTGCAAGGTTCTTCATCTCCCAGTACCTACTGCAACCTACATCCTTCTGAATCTGTTTAGTGTATTCATCTCTTGGTCTCCCTCTATGATTTTTACCCTCCACGATGCCCTCCAGTACTAAATTGATGATCCCTTGATGCCTCAGAATATGCCCTACCAGCCGATCCCTTCTTCTAGTCAAGTTGTGCCACAAATTTCTCTTCTCTCCAATTCTATTCAATACCTCCTCATTAGTTATTTGATTAGGGTGTGTCACAGATATCTTTTTTCACCAATTCTGTTCACTACCTCCTCATTTGTTTCATGATCTGCCCAATCTAATCTTCAGCATTCTTCTGTAGCACCACATTTCAAAAGCTTCTATTTTCTTCTCTTCTTGTCCAGACTATTTATTGTCCATGTTTCACTTCCATACATGGCCACACTCCATACAAATACTTTCAGAAACAACTTCCTGACACTTAAATCTGTACTCGATGTTAACAAATTTCTCTTCTTCAGAAATGCTTTCCTTGCCATTGCCAGTCTACATTTTATATCCTCTCTACTTTGACCATCATCAGTTATTTTGCTCCCCAAATAGCAAAACTAATTTACTACATTAAGCGTCTCATTTCCTAATCGAATTCCCGCAGCATCCCCCGATTTAATTCAACTACATTCCATTTTTCTCGTTTTGCTTTTGCTGATGTTCGTCTTATATCCTCCTTTCAAGACACGGTCCATTCCGTTCAGCTGCTCTCCCAGGTCCTTTGCTGTCTCTGACAGAATTACAATGTCATCGGCGAATCTCAAAGTTTTTATTTCTTCTCCATGGATTTTAATTCCTACTCCGAATTTTTCTTTTGTTTCCTTTACTGCTTGCTCAATATTCAGATTAAATAACATTGGGGATAGTCTACAACCCTGTCTCACTCCCTTCCCAACCACTGCTTCCCTTTCATACCCCTCAACTCTTATAACTGACATCTGGTTTCTGTACAAATTGTAAATAGCCTTTTGCTCCCTGTATTTTACCCCTGCCACCTTCAGAATTTGAAAGAGAGTATTCCAGTCAACATTGTCAAAAGCTTTCTCTAAGTCTACAAATGCTAGAAACGTAGGTTTGCCTTTCGTTAATCTATTTTCTAAGATAAGTCGTAGACTCAGTATTGCCTCACGTGTTCCAACATTTCTACGGAATCCAAACTGTTTTTCCCTGGGGTCGCTTTATACCAGTTTTTCCATTCGTCTGTAAAGAATTCGTGTTAGTATTTTGCAGCCATCGCTTATTAAACTGATAGTTCGGTAATTTTCACATCTGTCAACACCTGTTTCTTTGGGATTGGAATTATTATATTCTTCTTGAAGTCTGAGGGTATTTCACCTGTCTTATACATCTTGCTCACCAGATGGTAGACTTTTATTAGGCCTGGCTCTCCCAAGGCTGTCAGTAGTTCCAATGGAATGTTGTCTACTCCTGGGGCTTTGTTTCGACTTAGGTCTTTCAGTGCCCTGTCAAACTCTTCATGCAGTATCACATCTCCCATTTCATCTTCATCTACATTCTCTTCCATTGCTATAATATTGTCCTAAAGAACATCGCCCTTCTACAGACCCTCTACTCGTTCCACCTTTCTGCTTTCCGTTCTTTGTTTAGAACTGGGTTTCCATCTGAGCTCTTGGTATTCATGCAAGTGGATCTCTTTTCTCCAAAGGTCTCTGTAATTTTCCTGTAGGCAGTATCTATCTTACCCCTAGTGATATGTGCCTCTACCTCTTTAAATTTGCCCTCTAGCCATCCCTGCTTAGCCATTTTACACTTCCTGTCGATCTCATTTTTGAGACGTTTGTATTCCTTTTTCTCTGCTTCATTTACTGCATTTTTATATTTTCTCCTTTCATCAATTAAATTCAATATCTCGTCTGTTACCCAAGGATTTCTATTAGCCCTCGTCTTTTTACCTACTTGATCCTCTGCTACCTTCACTATTTCATCTCTGAAAGCTACCCATTCTTCTTCTACTGTATTTCTTTCCTCGTTCTTGTCAATCGTTCCCTTATGCTCTCCCTGAAATTCTGTACAATCTCTGGTTCTTTCAGGTTATCCAGGTCCCATCTCCTCAAATTCCCACCTTTTTACAGTTTCTTCAGTTTTAATCTACAGTTCATAACCAATAGATTGTGGTGAGAGTCCACATCTGCCCCTGGAAATGTCTTACAATTTAAAACCTGGTTCCTGAATCTCTGCCTTACCATTATATAATCTATCTGATACCTTCTAGTATCTCCAGGCTTCTTCCATGTACAGAACCTTCTTTCATGATTCTTGAACGAAGTGTTAGCTATGATTAAGTTATGCTCTGTGCAAAATTCTACCAGGTGGCTTCCTCTTTCATTTCTTCCCGCCAATCCATATTCATCTACTATGTTTCCTTCTCTCCCTTTTCCTACTATCGAATTCCATCACGCATGACTATTAAATTTTCGCCTCCCTTCACTATCTGAATAATTTCGTTTATCTCATCATACATTTCATCAATCTCTTCGTCATCTGTGGAGATAGTTGGCATATAAACTTGTACTACTGTGGTAGGCATGAGCTTCGTATCCATCTTAGCCACAATAATGCGTTCACTATGCTGTTTGTAGTAGCTTACCCGCATTCTTATTTTCCTATTCATTATTAAACCTACTCCTGCATTACCCCTATTTGATTTTGTATTTATAACCCTGTATTCACCTGACCAGGAGTCTTGTTCCTCCTGCCACCGAACTTCACCAATTCCCACTATATCTAACTTTAACCTATCCATTTCCCTTTTTAAATTTTCTAACCTACCTGCCCGATTAAGGGCTCTGACATTCCACAGTACGATCCTTATAACGCCAGTTTTCTTTCTTCTGATAAAAACGTCCTCCTGAGTAGTCTCTGCCCGGAGATCCAAATGGGGGACTATTTTACGTCCGGAATATTTTACCCAAGAGGACGTGGTTAGTGTTACAAGGCAAGATCAGTCAATCATCCAGACTGTTGCCCCTGCAACTACTGAAAAGGCTGCTGCCCCTCTTCAGGAACCACACATTTGTCTGGCCTCTCAACAGATATCCCTCCATTGTGGTTTCACCTACGGTACGGCTATCTGTATTGCTGAGGCACGCAAGCCTCCCCACCAACAGCAAGGTCCATGCTTAATGGGGGGCAGGGGGTGGGTGAATATACCTAACAACTGCTTATAGTTTCGAAATTTAAAAATTGAAAAAAGTCCTAATTGAGATAAAATTATAGGGCTTATGGCAAAATGGGCTCTGAACATCACAGAGGAGAAAGGAGAAAATGGACTAACAGGATTGGAATACATACTGGGGCAACACTGGGTACTCAGCTAGTAATAAATAAATAGTAATGAATTACGTTTATTTTTCTAACACAATATATGTAAGCACACGTACATTTATGTATATTTTATTTGTATATTATGTTATTTGAGGAAATAAAAATAATAAGATAGGAATTAATGAAGGTAAAACTTCACATATATAGGTAATTGAAATGTGTGCAGTCAGACAGTCACAAGTATGTACGTAGCTAGTAGCTGAAAAAAAATCCTTAATGTGTTATTGATTATCATCTTGCCATGGCAATCTTCCCTCTTCAGAAACGAAATAAGCAGCGAATTCATCTCCAATGTCTTGGACAGTCTGCGGTGAACGTCGTGGAATGATCGCTAATCGTGTAAACGTTGCAGCGGGAGTGATCTCATTTCTCCAAGTTCCTGGCTTTAAATGCCCGTTCTCCTCATGATCCACTGCTGCTTCTACAGGGGTATAAATTTGTCTGGAAGCGAACTTTTTTGCAAGAAATTATGGAGGTATATACAAGTCATAATAACACTTTGGATTTTCTCAGGCTGTAGTAATACAGGCTTTCTTAGTATCCGGAATATGGAAGAAAGTATTCCGAATGCATTTTTCACAGTCCACCGTGCTCTTGAAGGTTTGTAATAAAAAATTCTTGCCGGCCGAAGTGGCCGAGCGGTTAAAGGCGCTACAGTCTGGAACCGCTACGGTCGCAGGTTTGAATCCTGCCTCGGGCATGGATGTGTGTGATGTCCTTAGGTTAGTTAGGTTTAAGTAGTTCTAAGTTCTAGGAGACTTATGACCACAGCAGTTGAGTCCCATAGTGCTCAGAGCATTTGAACCATTTTTTTAAAAATTCTTTTCATTGCCCTCAGAGGTTGTTGCCCAATATACGGCTTCATGATATGACTGTTCAGGGGAAACGTGCCGTCTGCGACAGTAATATAGGGTACTTTTTTCTGTCTACCTGGGAGGGTACGATCGTCCGGAAAAAGATATCGTTGCTCTTATTCTTAAAAAAAGATGTATTTCGAAAAACACTACCATCTGAAATTCGACCTTGGGAGCCGACATCAGCAAAAATCATCCACCACCTGTGTTTTCTTGGGTCTTTGTAGCATCTTCTTCTATCATCTTCCTCAGCTAAAAGGCGCATCACAAGGAAGCTGGCATTTAATATACCCGCTTCATCCATTTTTTAAATTAGGAAAGTGGCACTGGCCAGAACTGCAAGTACGGTGTGGATTTTCACAAGCCAATGCCTGGCAAGCAACTGTAGTAGTGCGGACAAAGATAGAAGCAGCACGAGCGCAAGTCAGACAAGTCTCCTGCCAGACAAGTATGGTGAGCACAAGTCTGGCAAGCACGAGTAGTGTGGACGCACCTTGAGAGCTCTTGTGAATATGAAGATCTGAAGTTTTTAAAGGATCGCAGATGTGTATGGTTCCTACCTGACTGTAGTCTGACTGCAAATCCACCAACACTTTACAGGCATAAGCCAATCTGGCATGTGGTTCTGCACCTCTCTGTTACCTCTGGCCAACCACATTTGGATCCATTCCCTCCTCCTAGGGATGTTCGTGGCCTTTACATTAACAAATTCAGTGTTTGGTAGCAACAGCATTCAGAGGAAAGTTAAGCATCACTACCCTTTGTAATATGGCTAGGAACAACAGTGTTTTACCTAACTTTGTCCTGTCCTACAGATGGAGACTTCTCTCTCAGGAGTGAGAACCTCTGTTCTAGCAGTTTTACTTATTTCCCATTTTTGTGTAACCTGTTTGACTCCACTGATGTAGCTGTTCTCAGGAGCAAGTAGGAAGCTTGCTGCAAATACTAAGACATGCCTGTTTGTGACAACCACCCACTGTGACACCGTACAACAGCATCTTGATGGTGTATGGAGCTACCGCCTAATTCTCTGAACTGTAAGTTCTGCCCTGGGACAGTTGCCCAGACTGTGTGCAATAACACATGTGGCTCCAATTGCTGTTTACCTCGTGTATTCTAAGTGCTACCACATGCTCCTACCCTCTGAATTTTATCTCTGGTTTCCTGTCTTGGACTATCATCACTGGTTTCCAATTGCCTCAAACTTAACAATGCATAAGTCAATAAGTTGTCAGTATGTGAAATCTCCCTCCAAGGAAAAAATTTGTTGGCAAAAACTTTGCAACAAATTAGCAATTTGACTTCTGTTGTGGTTAAATTGTTTTAGTTCTAATGATGACATTACCCCTGTATATATGTTGTTGAATAGTCACTTTAGTTCTTTTTACATTTTGCACTTTGTCTAGTTCACTTTTTGCTTCACTTTTACATATACATGTAAGCATCAGAACAAACATTGTTTCATTTCTCACTACACTTACATATGCATAAAAACTTCAGTATAAATAATTGGTTCAAACTTTTTTTCACATTACATATACAGATACACATCAATATAAAACATTGCGTATAATGATCACAATACTAAACCTGAAAAAGAGCACATATCCTTGCATTACTTTTGTGTGCACTTTTGTAATGTGACTGACAATACTTATTTCTTATATACTAAGGGAGTTTTGCAGTACCTTGCATTATCTTTGATTTCCATGTGGAACTGGCATCGGTAATTAGGGTCTTCCCTTACTGTGTTGAAATGTAATGGAACTTTAATCACAATCTTCACTGTCTCATCTGTTTGGGGGAGAGGCCTTTTACTACGAATGTGTGTCATCTCTGCCCCTTCACATGTGTTCACTATTGTCTATTGTCTTCTCACCACACCATCTGCACAAACATAATGGTAATTATTACAACTCCAAGGTGGGGTCAGAACAAATAGTGATACCAAGACATCTCCAAGAGACTGTAGTTTTGGAAAGCTATTTCCTCATCATTTCTGGTATTTTATGAGTTGCTGCTCTAAGGCCGTCTAAGTGTACTACATAGACCAATGGCATGTTCAGCTTGAACATTAAAATATTCCTGCTTTCCTTGTTTATTGTGCAGCAATCAATCTGTGTATAAGCTGGCACTATGTCTTTACTGGTCACATTAGTTCTTATTTGTTAATACCGTATGAACAGTTGTGTTCCATATCCTTTACCGTTACCACATAAAATGTTAATTTCCCTTTGTCTCTGACCACTACATCAATTGGCTTGTTGTGATTAGACAAAATTTTGAAGCATTTCTCTTTCAAGTAACAAATAAACATTGGTCCTGACTCAGTAGAGTCCAAGTACTATCATTTTAATTCTTGTGAATTTCCCTTACTGGTCGTAGCATCCAAGCTTCACACGTTTTATTATCATACTTCGACATCAATCATTTTAATCCTTGTGAATTTCCCATACTTGTGTTAGCATCCTAGCTTACATATTTTATTATCATACTTCGTCATCAAAACAAACTTTTGGTTAAATATTTGTAAAAATGAACTATCTCTTTACACAACAGTTGTTCATTACTCAGTTTTGCATAGTGTCACTTTGCCTCATCAGTTAACAAATAATATTCATCTGGCTGTATGCACAGTTTCAGAAGGTAGGGATAATAATTCTGTACAAATTAAACGGTTCATTTTCCACCAACGAGACATTCATTATATAACCTAATGTATGACCAATCATAGTCACATCAACATCAATTTTGCTTAATAACTGGTGTTTGCTCTGTTCTGTGAGAGCAATTGAAAACTTCTTCTCTTTAATGTCATCCCAAATTAAATGCAAATATTTAACTATTATGTGCTGGACTGATTATGTGTGGTGTGCATTTACCATGGCAGAAATTAACAAGTCATATTCCCTTTCGAATTCATTGTACATCAATACCAACTGTATTAACTGTTCATTAACAGTAGTGATCACAGATAAATGCTTATCTGTTGATTAATGCTATTCCCATATTCATCCATTTGTCTGTGAAGCTTTTCCATATTTTTGACAATTATTTCCTTGTTACTTATAAGGTTGCCTATTGTGTTATTAAAGCTGGTTAAAGTGGCCTTGACTAGTGTTAGTTGATCTTTGGTCAACTTAAGTAATTGCCTCTCATGATTTCAACTAAATCAGTCTTTGATTTGAAATATGAGGCATCCTGTTCATCTAATGCCCCAAACAATATTTTACTAATTTCTCCCACGAAATTTAAGACACCTACTTCCTATGCGTGTCATGCCTTGTTTATTACCATTAGACCTTGCAAATTCCTGATCTTTTTAACTTGCCATTCTAAGGCTTGTTATACAGCTACACATTCTTAACTTTTGTTTATGAAATCTTACAGATAAACATGCAGTCTCTCTGTATCATCAGCTTTTCCCTCGAGTTCCCCTAAATGAATATAACTAACGATTTTCCTTAACACACTGTAGATTTATACCTTGCTGTTAACTATTGTAATATGAGGAATGTGCAGAAAGTAATTACTGTTTTGAGGAAAAAACTCATAAAACATTTTTTCAAACCGAAATTTATTCTTATGAGAAAAGCATTTCTTAAATTATTCATATATTTCAGATTTCCAATCCCACTTCATAGAAAGGTGCCACCAATGAAGACAGCCACTGCTGAACACCATTTCTTCTTCTTCTCTCTTTTTTCATCGTCATTGCTTTCAAAGTGCCTTCCTTGAGAATGATGATTCAAGTTCAAGAGCAAGTGGTAGTTAGAAGGAACAAATGTATGTCGGATGATCAGACTGCTCCCACCTGAATCTTTGAATAAGGTTTTGAGTGACACCAACAGAATGGGGACTTGCATTGTCATGAAGCAACAGAAGGCCTTGATTGACCATTCCACACCTTTTATTTTGAATTGCATGCTGAAGTTTTCATAATGTTCCACAGTGTTGTACCATGTTGACAGTTTCGCCTCTGGAAGGAACTCAACAAGCAGAAAATGATAAAGAAACTATGTTTAGCTGTGGCTCTCTTCACTGGTGGAATCTTTCTATGAAGAGGGCATAAAAAAGTTCGTTTCCCAATGTGACAGATGTCTGAACAGTGGTGACAACTATGTAGGAAAATAGTTTAAGAAATGATCTCTCTTGTAGATATAATGGTTTGGGGGAAAAAAAACACTTTTTATGAGTTGTTTTCCAAAACAGTACTTCCTTTCCAGACATGCCTTGTACAAGCCCATCAATGAAGTGAACTTCTCTATGCTAAAATCTTGATATTGTCCAAGAGTGTACACTGCTGTAGTACAGTTCATCAGGTGCAACATTCTCGCCAGTTTCCTCTTCTGAAATTCAAAAAAAAGTTCTGTTTTAGTTGAACTCCTGTAGCCTATTGGCAAGCACCGTAAAGAATTTTTTCTCTGTACACAAATGACCACATTTGGCTCCTTTGCCCTTATTATAGTGTTCTCAGGCCACACGATTGTGTGTCTAGCGTATGGCTTCTGCCCCCTCTAATGCTTGCATTATATGTTAGAACATGATCACACATCTGAAATTCTTTTGAAGTTTGACCTCTTCATAGTACTCTGTATTCTTCTCCTTGCACTGTTTGTTGTAATCCCTGGTGCACTGGTGCCTCCGTCTTATTTCTTCTTATAATTCAAGTACATAATCATCGGTGTGTTACTTTCTCAGACAAAAAGCAACTTGTGATGTGTAATTCATTGCACTATGGAGTGTGATGTGATGCGTAAATACTGTGAATGAGAGCCATTGATCCCAATCTGATTGCCCCCTATTGATAGTGTCTCAGGAAAGCCATTATGGTCGGGTGTGATCTTTTCAAAGCTCCTTTTGACTATGGATGGTAACAGGAGACCTGTACTCTACTAATCCCTAACAATCTACAAATTATCCTGAATGTGTTGCCCAGAAAATTTCTGCCATTGTCAATCATTATTATTGTGGGTATCCCAGATCTCAGAATTATTCTTTCCACTCAGACCAAAGCCACTGTATCAGCATCCTGCTTCTCTCTATTGGTTCTTCTGGTATGGACTTTACTAGATCCTCCTGGAATGTTAGTAGCGGTATATACATACGTATTATTTCCATTTGTTACTGTCAACTGGCTGATGATCACACACGACTGCAATTTCAGGCAACTGAAACCACACTGCGAGAAGCAGCACTAGTGCATGATGGGAGTGGCAACTGCGTGGGAGTAAGGTGGAGGCTGGGGCGGGGAGGGGGAGGGATAGTAGGGTAGGGGTGGCGGACAGTGAAGTGCTGCAGGTTAGACAGGGCAGGGGAGAGGTGGGTAAGAGGGGGGTAGTGGAAAAGGAGAGAAGTAAAAAGACTGGGTGCGATTTTGGAACGATGGCTGTGTAGTGCTGGAATGGGAACAGGAAAGGGGTTAGATGGGTGAGGACAGTGACTAATGAAGGTTGAGGCCAAGAGGATTACATGAACATAGGATGTATTGCAGGGAAAGTTCCCATCTGCACAATTCAGAAAAGCTGGTGTTGGTGGGAAGGATCCATATGGCACAGGCTGTGAAGCTGTCAATGAAGGATGTCATGTTTGGCAGCGTGCTCAGCAGCAGGGTGGTACACTTGTTTCTTGGCTACAATTTGTCGGTGACCATTCATGTGCACAGAGAACAGACAGCTTGTTGATTGTCATGCCTACATAGAATGCTTTTATGTGGGCATGAAAACCAACAAGCTGTCTGTGTGCATGAACGGCCACTGACAAACTATGGCCAAGAAACACTCACTGTCCTCGCCCATCAAGCTCCTTCCGTGTTCCCTTTCCAGCGCTACTCAGCTGTCTTTCCACCATCACACTTAGTCTTTTTACTTCTCTCCTTTTCTGCTCCCCCCTTCCCTCCCCACCTCTGTCCTGCCCTCAGTCTAACCTGCAGAACTTCACTGTCCGCCACTCACACACTACTATCCCTGCCCCTCCCTGCCCAGCCGCCTCCTTACCCACCACCCAGTCGCCACTCCCATCATGCATTGGTGCTTATAATGTGGTTCCAGTTTGTGTGTGTGTGTGTGTGTGTGTGTGTGTGTGTGTGTGTGTGTGCGCGCGCGCGCGCGCACGTGCATGTGTGTCGTCTATTTTTGATGAAGGCCTTTCTGGCCGAAAGCTTTATTTGCAACAGTCTTTTTGTTGTGCCTGTCTATGACTCAGCATCTCCGCTTTCTGGTGTTGGTGTTATAAAAAATGACTTTTTTTTGTTTCTCTTTATCTTATTCTTTTGGTAACTAACACATTTTTTGATAGTCCTCAATTTCCTTCTTCATACCGATTCATGCTTGATATTTCCTAATTTGATTGTATGTTCTCACAATCCCTTGATTATCACCTATGTGTGCGTAACGGAATTGTAGCAAACTTTCCTCTTTGTCTTCAGCCCTTATCTCATGCTGTTCTTCATCCTCATGTATCGGCATTTCCTCTCTTTCATCTGCCCCAGTTTTGGTATCAGCTGACTGTGCTTTCCTTATTTTCAACAGTGCATTAGCTACCTGATTGTTTGTGCCCTGTTTGTATACAATTTTGTAATCAAAATTTCAATCTGAACTTTATTAAATGTGAGGAACAGCACCAGTCACATCCTGGCTAATATAGTCATGATTATAATCTGGGTACTGCAATATATGGGGTTTAAAATATGGCGTTTCAGTCTTCGATCGCTATTCTTTATTTTCAGTTACCGGTTTCGGGCTAGCCGCCCATCTTCAGATCTTTTAGACAAAGTTAAAAATATAATTAAAAAGAGAGATACAGTTAGTGATAGAAATATCTTAGTTTATAAAAAGAAATTTTGGAACGTATTAAATGCCAACACACCATATGTTGCAGTTACAGAGTAACTTGTCCGTACAGAACAATCGGTTCGCTGTCATAAGTAGAGTAAATTTTAATTTGTTAATACCTTATATCACAGTTTTTAAGAGTAACCTGATTGGTAACAGTAAAAAGTGCCCTCTACCTATAACAGTTGTGCATCTGTTATTATTTCTCCGTATATATTAATGATGAATATTCTTTTTAATAAAACAATTTTTAAGGTAATAACATATGAATAATCTTTTTTTGAGTGGACCATGAAATGAATAAATTTTACATTAATTTAAAATTTCTTTATAAAGAAACATAAAATATAATTAAAATGTAGATATTCTTTCGAAAATGTGTGTTTCCTCTTCTTTGTTTTGATTGGTGGTGGAGTGGATTTCCCTACGTCAGAACAGATACAACGCCATGCCGAGTCCTCTTCCGCTGCGCCCAATTCACCTCGCCGCCAGTACGCTGAGGGCCGTTCCCCTGCAACTGGTTCTTACTGGGGTGTGCTGTAGCTTTCAAGAGTAAGCCTAAAACAGGTCTTTAAAAATCTCATAATAACTCCTGTGCTTAAAATCGCTTTGCTCATTAAGTAGTAGGCCTGGGGTTTTTCTTTGATGAGCGTATATTTCACTCTCTTCGAGCATGTTGAAATAGAGACAATTTGGATACAGGGAACATTGCAGTCATAGCAATCGAACAGCATTTGGAACACATGTAAAAGAGAGTAAACATGAAGTGAGTAATATAAACGAACAAATGGAGGTGCTACATAAAGCTCCAAAAAGTCTAAAGTGTCGACGACCTCCTGAATGGCTGTTTTCAGCTCAGCAATGGTTTTGGGGTTTTTGCTGTACACCCTGTTTTTAATATAGCCCCTCAAAAAGGAATTGCATGTGTTCAGATCTGGAGAATATGGCGGCCAGTCGAGGCCCATGCCAGTGGCCTCTGGGTACCCGGAGCAAGAATGTGGTCCCCAAAGTGCTCCTCGAGGACATCAAACACTTTCCTGCTTTGATGGGGTCAAGTTCCGTCTTGCATGAACCACATCTTGTTGAAATCAGGGCACTTTGGATAATGGAGATGAAATAATCGTCTAAAGCCTTCACATACTGTTCGGTAGTCATCGTTCCATCAAGGAATACCACACCAATTATTCCGTGACTGGATATGGTACACCTCACAGTCACTCATTGAGCATGAAGAGACTTGTAAATAGTCTTCACTGGTTTGCCGCCGGATCACATTGTGCAGATTCGACAATATTTCCTCGGAGCAACTGTTCGACATCTTCAGGTTGTTCATCCTTGCTCGTGGCTAGGTATGGCTAATGGTATCCGCACATTGACGCCCCATTTTTAGAACACACTTGAGAAGAATGCGCAACCGTGGAAATCGTGCATGCGCAGTGATTTGCCATATTCAAACTCCCTCTGCTGAAAATCGCAGAGCCGCTCTCCCGCGCGTGCACTGTACACTGCATTTGTCAACAGTGTGGCCAGACATTACTCACCAATGGCCATACTAGGTGGCCAGTGTTATGGTGGGCCTGTTATCGAAGAATCTTGATTTTTGCGTCGTGGTTTAATAGCAGCCAATGCAGGGTTCCAGGCTGTGCTCAGTTGATATCCCATATCCTTGTTGATGCGATTATTGGCTGTATGGATACGCATTGCTTTCTTAATGACACAGTCCCAGAAAGATGATGCCGGGGTAAAACTTCCATCTTTTCATAAATCATACGATGTCTTGTATTCAGGCAGTGTTCCTTAATTGCAGACATTTCTGGTTCACAAAGGTATGTGTGATGCTGATGTTCATCGCAGCGTTCTTGTACTATGCGGCATGTCTGGCCTATATATGCTGCCCCACACTGACAAGGAATCTTGTACACACCACGTTTCCTCAGTCGAACTCAACAGATTTCTCAGTTTTGCAGATGGTTGAAAAACACACTTAATTCTGTATCTTCTGAGGACTCTTCCAATTCTTGATGACATGGCACCAAAATACGGCAAAAAGGCCAAAGTGGCGGGTGTCTTTGTATCTTCATTCTGCTCCATAGATTGAACTCGCCTGGGCCTGAATGCATTATGTATCTGTCTCTCAGAATAACCGTTTTGTCGGAACACTGTCTTCAAATGTTGTATTTCACTTGACAGACTCTCAGGATCAGATACCACATGTGCTCCATGAACTAATGTACGTAATGTACTACCGCATTTTGCAGAATGATGGCAGCTTGTGGCCTGTAGATATAAATCTGTATGCATTGGCTTGCGGTAGACGTTGTGTCCCAAGGTTCCATCTGCTTTCCTTCGTACCAAAACATCGAGAAAAGGTAAAGTACCATCTTTTTCCACTTCCATTGTGAAGTTTATATTTGGATGGAGTGAATTCATATGCTGAAGAAACATAGGTAGAGTATGAAATCCATGTGGCCACAGCACAAATGTATCATCCACATACCGCAGAAAACAAGAGGGTTTGAGAGTGGCTGGCTGTAGTGCTTTTTCTTCAAAGTCCTCCTTAAAACAATTGGCCACCACAGGAGACAGAGGGCTTCCCATGGCAACACCGTCCACTTGTTCAAAATATTGGTCTTGAAATAAGAAGTCGGTTGAAGTAAGCACGTGTTTGAATAATGCTACTATGTCCTCCTCAAACTTGTTGCTAATGGGCTCCAAAGAGTCCTGCAAGGGCACCTTTGTAAATAAAGACACAACATCGAAACTTACTAACAAATCCGATGATTGCAATCTAAGGGTTTTCAGGCGACCTATGAAATCTTCAGAGTTTCGAATGTGATGGTCGCACTTGCCTATAAGAGGTCCCAATAGTGATGCCAGGTATTTGGCAACAAAATAAGTAGGTGCTCCTATGTTACTTAGAGTGGGACGGAGAGGCACACCATTTTTATGGATCCTGGGTAGGCCGTAGAGTCTAGGAGGAACTGCAGCCAGTTGACGCAAACCCTTAGCAACTTTCGCTGGAATCGAGCTCTTCCTGATGACTTCCACAGTTTTCCTCTGGACCCTACCCATCAGATCACTTTTTAATTTACTATATGCAGGATCATTGAGCAGTTTGTATATCTTGCTGTTATATTCTGTGCGTGAGAGAAGCACAGTAGCATTTCCTTTGTCTGCAGGTAAGATGACGCTGTCTTGGTCTTCTCTCAATTCTCATAGAGCATTTCTTTCAGCTGAGGTGATGTTAAAGTTGTGACCTCTTAGATGATGCTTGAGTCAAGATGCGGCATGTGTGTCACGCCTAATCTCTTCGGCAGCATCCTTAGGAAGTTTCGAAACAGCTTGCTCTGTTCCACTAATCTCATCTCCCATCCATCAAGATTCTTCGATAACAGGCCCATCATAACACTGGCCTAGTACGGCAGTCGGTGAGTAACATCTGATTGCATTGTTGACAAAGGCAGCATATAGCGCACATGCGGGAGAGCCACTCTGCGATTTTCGGCAGAGGGAGTTTGATTATGGCAAATCACTGTGCATGCACGATTTCCACAGCTGCGCATTCTTCGTGCGTGTGTGTTCTAAAAATGGGGTGTTGGCATGCAGGATACCATCAGTTGTGCCTAGCCACGAGCAAGGTTGAACCATCTGAAATGTTGGACAGTTGATCCGAGGAAATATTCTGGAATTTGCACAACATGATCCGGCGGCAAACCTGTGAAGACTATTTACAACACATCTGCCGGAAAAGAATGAAGAGTCACATGAAAAGACTTCTCGATCGCGAAATGTAGATTCTCTGTCACCCCAAATGTGCCAATTTTGCTTATTGACGAACCCTCTAAATGAAAGTGGGCTTTGTCACTAAACCAAACCATATTCACATGTGCATGCACGTACTAATTCCCATCATGCCTGCAGCCAACTGTGCAGTTTGGCTATCCTAATGCAAACCATTCAGAAGTTATGATGATTTTATTTCATATAGTTCAATAATTGTCACCCTGTATTAAACAGATAATTCATGCTCCATTATCTAGAAGCAATGTTAATGGACTTTCTGCACTCTGTGGACAAGTCAACTCTAAAAACACATTACTTTCATTGTCAATTTTAAAAACATTTCCCAATTCAGCATGAGGCGACTATAATCTTATACTTCTCTGTTATTTCCATGCTTCTTATTTTTCATAGATAACCTCACATTTCTCAGTATGTTCTCTTGTCATGTTCCCTGGCACATGGGAAACACACAGCTGCCTTCACTTTCTTACAGAGACATCTATGTTCCAATAAACTGCAACTTTTGCATCCAACTGGCTTTGAAGTCTCTGTCTTGTGACACACTTGAACTGATTCTACTTTACAAATTCTTTTCTCAAGTTAGTAGTCTTATGTTAAATGTCCTGATTTGCCACGTTTTGCAGTTCATATAACGTCTGAAGTCCTTAGATGTGTACCCTATAGGTCCACATGAGAAACACTTAATGGTAACTTTCCATATTTTGCCCTGGTGATTTTTATCCTTGAATTCGTTTTCTTTTGTAGAGACAATTGCTGATTATTTTGTCAAAGCTACCCCAGTGGCCTCAATTAGGGTGATATTTTCACCCCTCATACATACAGTCGTCTGTATGCTTTCATCATAGATCCTCTGCATGAATACTGCTCTGCTTAATTTTCCTACTAATGGCTAAGATCCTGCCAGTTCTGAAGCTGGCATTACACCATGGACAGTCTCATGAAAATGACATTGAAGCATATCTACTTTACTTGTCCAGTCTGCAACTGATTTTCCCTTTGTCTAGTGGAAAGCATTTTACAGGAATAAAAGCCCAAGGCATGCTTGTATGCATAATTTTCTAACTAAATATTTCTTACTCCTTCCATGTGAAAGATTCATGCACAAGGAGATTGTTCCATGCAGGATGCTGAATATGGTTTTTTACAAATTTTAACAGTATTGGATGGCCCACTTCATGCACTAGTTCAAAAAATACCTCCACATTATATATAAATTCATTTAATGTGGACATCATACCACCAAAAGCCTGCAGAATGAGTTTAAGGGTGTTGCTAATACTAATGCTAGCTGCTGCTCTGCTGTTGGCAACTGCTGTGTGAGATGTGGCCATGGCTTACTTTTTTCTGGCATACTGTATAGGGACATCTTGAGACACTGTCGTCTCGGAGTTCACTATGCTGCGTTGTGAGAGATGTGAATATGTGATACCCACTCTTTCACCTCACCCTCTGCTACACTGTGTTGTGCTGGGTCAGATGTTGCCCACTGCTGTGCCAACGCTTGCTGCCAGCAGTGCACTTGGCTGCTGCTGAAACTCACTAAGACACCTCAAGTTCTCTGCCTCTGGGTGTGATGTCTCTGCCATTGAGTCATTACCCTGGTGGCCTTCTCAGGACTGTGACCCCTGCTCTGGTTCATTGTCACTCACCTGTTACCTGCGACCCCTATGTTGTCGTGAAGATGGGTTGCCCTGACAGCACCTGACATTAAGTTCCAGACCTCTTCTTCCTTCTTCAAGCTGTGTCTGTTCTCACTGGACTGTAAGTGCTACTTGTAATAGAGTTTCAAAGCCGTCAGTCCGAGCATGATGCTGGGCTGACTATACGAAGTATCTATCAAAAAATTGACCACAAACCTGGCACAAGAAATTGTTTACCTATGTTGTGTCCTAACATAGGATAGAGGAAGCATATGAGAGCTTAAGGAGAACTCCAGTTCAGCCTGCAATTTCCCATCGTTTAGGAGCAAATGCAGAAAGACAAACTTCCAATGTTGGCAGGTGATTGCTAGGCTCAACACCAAACACTGTCACAATGCACCTACAAGAAATGCAGATTGTGGGACTCGTTGTAGGAGACACAAGGGTCTGAAATACACTTGTTTATTGTATTCAGACTAACTACTACATTAGAAAAAGCAATGAATTGAACTGTTGACACAACAGAAGTCAGCGTTTGAGTACTTGGGGTGAGAGCTAACAGAAGTAGCAATCACTTACAGCATTGTAAAATACTCAGATTTGAGCAGCATGACAGATGGGAAAAGAAAAATCTTACAACGATCTGCCTCAGAACTCTTGAGAATATGAAAATCTGAAATTTTTAAAGGATTATGGTGGCATATGGTTCCTTCCTATGTACAGTCTGCCTTCGAATCAATTGACATTTACAGGCATCAGCCAATCTGATGAGTGGTACTGCATTTCACTGATGCCTCTGGCCAGCCACCTTAAGGTCCTTCCTGTCATCGTACTCTGTGGTTAGGGATGTTTTCAAGCATTACACTAACAAACTCAATGTTTGGTAGCAACAACACTCAGTTGAAAGCTAAATGTCATTACCCTTTGCAGTATGACTAGCAGCAACAGTGTTTTACCTAACTTTGCCCTGCCCTACAGGATGAGACTTCTCTCTCAAGAGTGAGAATTTCTGTTCCAGCAGTTTTACTCTTTTCCCTCTTTGTTTAGCCTGGATGATTCCACTGATGCTATTCATGGGAGCAAGTGTCAAGCTTGCTGCATGTACTGGAGCATGCCTGTTTGCGACCACCGTCTACTATGACACTTTCCAACAGTGTCTAGATGGTGTATGAGCTATCAGCTAATTCCTGTACTGAAACTTCTGCCCTGGGAAAGCTGCCCAGAGTGTCTTCAATGTGCGTGCACCTCCCATTCTTGTTTACATCATTAATCTAAATGCTACCATATGCTCCTGCCCTTTGCATTTTGTCTCTGATTTCCTTTCTGGGACTGCCCGCACTGACTTCCAACAGCCTCAAACTTAACAATGCATTATTCAACAAATCATTAATAAATGACAAGCTATCTGTTCAGATAATCTGTAACTGGATCACTGTGTGTTCAACTAAAGAAGATCTGGAAAGATACAAAAATTGAAATAATTTGGAAACATTAAAGAAAGAAGGAAAAATTAAGGCCATAGAAGATCATTTTGTTGGAAAATTCAAGATTAGTGAGCTAGGTAACAGTAACGATAGTTGGGAAAACTTTAAAAAAATTAAAAACTGCAGCGAAACAAGTGCTAGGATTAAAGATAGGAAGAGAATAAGGTAAGTGTGTACAACAAATGAAATAATGAATAAAATTGAGGAAAGAGCAAAGTGGAAACTTGTAAACATGGAAGAGAGTTTTAAAGAAGGAAGGATATTTAAATAATAAATTAAGAACGAAGACTACTCAAACCAGACTGAAATGGATTTAAGGGAAATTCAGTAATGTCAAATAGTTAGTGAGAGACCACCAGTATGACTGGAGAGGTGGAAAGAAAGCACTAAGTGGTTTTAAGAAGACAGGAGAAAGAACAACTTGAACTGAAGTAGAGAATGTAGCAAATGAAGTAAAAGGGCTAAAAGAGTGAATTACAACCACTTATAAGGAGATGAAAAATAGAAAAGCTGCGGGGATTGATAAGCTGCTAACAGAAATATTAAAAACTACAGATAGAAAAGGAAAGGAAGACTTGTTGGGAATATGCAGGAAAGTATACTCAGAGGGAGAGAGAGTTAATGATGTCTTAGAGCTGATCTTGGCACTCATTAAAAAGAAAAATAATACAAGAAAATTTTAAGAGGACCATAGAACTAAGTCTGATACCACAGGCAGCCAAAATTTTACTGAGTGTGATAAACAGAAGGATGTAAGGTGAGCTCAACGTCATCTTGGGAGAGTATCGGTATATTTTCAGAAGAGCGTTAAGTGTGAGAGATGTTAAAGGATTACTATGTGACACATTGAGAATATTGAGACACATTGAGAATATTAGTACAAGTTGTGCTGTTTTATGGATTTGAAAAGGCTTTCAATAGTGTGTGATAGGACAGACTCATGCCTGTCATAAAAAAACATGGCACTTGAGAGGGAGACAGGAAGAAAATTGAGTAAGGATTTACAGCTTAAGAAAAAAGACTGATTCATGGTGGAGAACTAATGGAGGGAACTGGAAGAAGTATCAGGTTAGGATGTTGCCTTTCACTTACACTGATTAACATCAACCTGGAAGACGCCATGGGAGAGTACGTGGATGAAACAGGAGGAATGTACTAAAGAGGCTTTGCTCATGACATGGTGGAAGTGAATCAAGAAGGTTAATGAAATGGTGGTACACCGAAGTAACAAACGTGAAGGCTGAAAATAAATAAGAAAAATATTAGGAGCTTGATGCTGGGAGTAAAAGGAGAGAATGCCAAAATCACAATAGATGAACAACAACTAGGGCATATTGCAAAATTCAAGTACTTGAGAAGTATAATTGAGGATCTAAAGTGTGACATAGAAATGAGATCGAGAATAGCAACAGCCAAGGAAACATTCAGCTGAAAGAGGAAATTGCTGTGTGCGACACTGAAGAAAAACCTGAGGAAAGGATTGAATAGCTGCTAATATGGAACATAGTTTTATATTACACAGAGGGAAGAAGGCTTGAGGCTCTGAAAATGTGGATACGAAGGAAACTAGAGAGTGAGAGCTAGGAATACGGGCTAAGGAATGAGGTGTTGAGAATAATGAAAAGTTAGCTAGACCACATCATGAGAAGACAGTATTTATTCCAGGCAGGAAATGAAGGGATGCTGCAGGTGAAGAGAGGAATAGGAAGAAAATACCAACTAACAGAATCAGGGAGGAAAATTACAACAATGAAGAGGAAAGCACAAGACCAGGAAAGTTGGTGAAGTGCAATGCCTAGACCAACCTCAAGACAGAATAACTACCAATGTGTCCCATATCTGGCATTTTTCTTCCTTGATACTGAAATTATCCTTCGTACCTTGCCATACTGGATTCCTGGACTTATGCCAGTTTATAAGAAGCTGTTAAGGCTGCAGAAATTGAGAGTCTGTGTGCATAGTTGGGATGATACAAAATACATCTGCAATATATTTGTGAGGTACTGTTAGCCCACTGTGTCTCTCTCACACCCTGTCACATGATTTACACCTCACTGTAAAAAAGGTCTCTGTGCCCCCCAGGTGCTGTGTGTCCTTCATGGATAAAGCATTTGGTCCGGTAGAGAGAGCGATCAGTTTGTAAGAATACATATGCAACTGTTGTTCTGCTTTCAGCATGAATTAATGGGAAGGAGTTTGTGATTGCATATGGCAAAGTTCCGTGCAACATGAACATAAATACATGTTTATTTTTGTGGCTTAATGGAATACATTCACATGTTAATGTGTGTGGCTTCTTTCAACAGCCAGATATCAAAGTATTGTAATATTTTTATTATCCCCCTCCTCCAAATCAAATCTCTGACTTAGATGTTTTGCTGTATTGTCATCTCACTCCACAAAATCATAATTTTCAGACACCTGAAAGTGAAAAAGAAGGCGACAGAAACACTCCTTTTGGTATTGCACTTCATAACATATACAGTGTGTAAAAAAAAGTATTCCATGTTTTGAGAGGTGCTAGTGCAGTCCAAACCAAGAAAAAAATCCAGTAAACATGGGCTCTAAAACATGTATATTAAGAGTTATGAGCACTTGGTCATCTTCACCACTGTGGAACATCTCTTGTTATAACAAGCTGCTTGTTATAACAGATGACTTACAGAGTGCAGTAAACAAATGAGAACACATTATTCTGTTACTGTGAAACAGCAGAGCTTCTAATGTGATGCTTGCTATTACATACAACATGTATTTTTGAGCTGTCACCAAACAAGGTGCTCAATATTGTGTCTATTCGTAGTAAGGCGTGTTTCTGTCTGTCTTATGGAAGCATGCACACTCTGACAAACACCTGGATGGTCACAGATGCACTGGCAGAAATTTATGTCATGTCCCTGTGGTGTTTGTACATCATTAATGGGCTTGCATACATCAAAGATTTCAAGTGTTTCCACAACCATTAATCATGGGGATTAAGATTGGCTGAATTAGCTGGCCAGCATACTGGATCTCCCTGACTAATCCATTTCCCATTAAGTGACTGTGTAAGGTATTCTCGGACATTTCAGAGAAAATGGGGTGGTGCTCTGTCATGGATGAATCACATTTCAGCTGTTGTTGGTTTGGTATGTGCTATAGTGGGACAAGCAAGTCATTTGACAGTAACTGATGATACCTTGCACCAGTGAACCTGTTTGGTAGCATATAAGATCTTATTAGTATTATCATTAGTAATTCCTCCCCATATGTTATACAAAAATCTGAGCTGATAGCTTGTGTCTTCAACTGCTTGTGGATTTGCATCAGCCCACACACAGTGGTTGTGAAAACTGACACTCCAATCTTGTGTGAAACGAGCTTCATCTTTGAACAGTATATGTATTAATTTATTATGTCATAATCACTTAGAAAACATCATCAAGATATACAAGGGTATTTCAGAAAGTAAAGAACATTTTGTTTTGACATGTGACCCCCCCCCCCCCCCCCCCCCCCCCAAGCACCGACCAGCCCCACTGACCTTGGCACCCATCCGCTTCAGTTTGGTAGTGGCGTATTGTGTTTAATGGCAGACAGAATAATGGCAGACAGAAGAATGTTCACAATGAAGATCACGAAGGCCAGACCTTAGTGGTGACTGACAGACTCAAAGGAAAGATTGAAATAAACATCGAAGAACATCGGCATTACAGAATTAGTGGACTGCACACATTCTTTCCAGACACTTCAACAACTCTTTTGTACAAGACTGCTAGTGCAGCTCTGGCCTATAAAAAAGTGTGTGCTGGTGTGTTCCTCGAATTTTGTCAGACAAGCACAAAACCAGAAGAGTGGCTGCTGCATTGGACATTTCTCTGTCGCTATGAAAAGAATGGTGATGAATTTTTGTATCACATTGTCACTGTTGGTAAGATTGAGATATCACATTTCCCTCTAGAAACAAGGCACCAATAAATGGAATGGCATCATTCATAATACCCAATGAAACTGAGTAAAGCAAAGCAAATTTTGAGTATCAGAAAGAGGGTGGCTACAATGTTTTGGGATCGTAAGCCTGTCCTGCTCATTAACTCATGCCTGGAGGTGAGACCATAAATTCAGCAGCCTGCTGTCAGAATTCACCATGCCGTTAAAAACAAGTGGCACAGAATGCTAATAAATGGAGTCATCCTCCTTCATGATAATGCACATCCACGTGTAGTGTGAGTGACACAAGACATGCTTCAGTGGTTTCCTTGGTAAATGTTTCAACATCCACCATTAAGTCCAGTGACAATATAGTGGAGATGCTGAATTGTTACGTTCCATCTTGGATTTTCCATTGTTTGATAAGTCCAGTGATTATCACTTACTCCACAAACTGAAAGATTTTTTGAGTGGACAACGCTATGGAAGTGATGATGAACTTAAAGAAGACATTAATCAGAGGTTCAACAATTTGGCGGCAACTGAATACGCAGGAGGCATAGAAAAGATAGTAAAATAATACAACAAGAGCCTAAATTTAGGCCATGACTATGTTTTAAAAAAAAGCTGTGGTATCAAATTGTGTGTAAAATACAGCTTCATTGAATTATATAAAAATATACAATAAAAATTTCTGTAGAAAAAATTCTTTGCTTTCCGAATGACTCTTGTGTAACAATTTCAGTCCGGCACTTTGAACATATTAAGATATGTCAATGAATATAAATCATATCATCATTTGGTAAAAAGCCAGAAATTAAAGTGTTACCTAGTGCTATTTATATATTGAAAATGGAAGGGGAGGGGGCAGGGTAAGGAACATGGGGGAGGCGGGGAAGGCCATAGATGAAGTGCGGTGGTTAACAGCACGCTCTATGTCTATTAATGTTTGTTGCAAGCAATATTTAAAATTAATATCTTAAAAGCACAAGCAAGAGTACTAATAATTAAAGTTATACAACTTTTGAAAAATGTTGATAAGCTTTAAAAAAACTTTTAAAAACATGAAGAAATTTTAAAATCTTATGCAGAAACAAGTAAGTGACTGTCATATCCTTAAACCATTAAAATATATAACAGTCAAAGCAAATTCTATAAAAAATGTGTAGTAGTAAAATACAAGTGCCCATACTAAAAAATTCATTTGTATATAAATAATTAACAGAACCATAATCAGGTACAGTTTTCAAAAACTTGTCCTTAATGGAAAAAAAAAGAAAAAAAAGCAGCAGAAGTCAGTCATTAGTAAAAAAACAGCTGGAAATGTTATCTCAGTGATAAAATAAGTGCAAGCAGTTGTATTAAAACTATTAAAATGAAATTATAATAAAATAGGTTGACATCAGGGTAGCAGTGTCATCTCTTGGGCAGTTAGATAACATTCCTCTCCTACCAGCATTGTCTCTGTGTTTATTTCTATGTTCTCAGTAGGTCAGCATGACCAGCTCATCCCACATAGTTGCTGTACTCTGTCAGATGCCACTTCTCTCCAGGCCTGTCTTGGTGTATTTCTCCAGAGAATGAGATCACTGAAAAAGGAACTTTTTTGTCATGAAAAACGGATATGCACATTTTTTTCAATAGCTGTTGGCAGAACTGCATTCTGGCAGTCCGATCTTGTAACCGAGGGGCTTGGGCATGTGCTGTACATGATGTGGGTGTAGCAAATGTTCTTGCAGAATCTCCCAGACCAGAGGATAATTCACTGTGATAGATGCTGAAATACAACATACGCTAGTTCCAGGGGCTT
Source organism: Schistocerca cancellata (assembly GCF_023864275.1). Lineage (NCBI taxonomy): Eukaryota > Metazoa > Arthropoda > Insecta > Orthoptera > Acrididae > Schistocerca > Schistocerca cancellata. The sequence continues at coordinate 429,563,558 of NC_064627.1, forward strand.
CTTCCACTCATTTCAGTACTCATGCCTCCAAAACAGGAGTATGCATGGTGTGAGGTCTGCTATGACCCACCATTGTTGGAACTGTGGAGCCAGAGTCCGCAGTTGCTGGTTAAGATAGTTGAATATTTGTATAGATGGTTCCCTGCAGTCTGGATATTTTGCGTGAGCTCGGTAGTTACATTAATTTGCCAAATCGTAACAGAAGATCATCTCTGTTGTTCCCTGTGTGGAAAAAATAGGCTTCTATTAAGGTGGTAAGTGTGAAGATAACACTACAATGTAAACACAGTTCACCAATTAATCGCAACATGAACTGATTCCATTAGAGCTGCTGCATGCATTGCACTTACCCTGAACTGTAAATATGGTTTACAGTAACAAAAGAATAAATAAGTTAATATTTATACTTAAAAAATTAAATAAAAACAATTAACTTTAAAAAATTAATTTTTTTCTTAAGAAACTAGATATCTTGGACAACACTTAACAGATTTTTACTGCTTTCTATATGCATGGGCCATAACAGAGGAATGTATTTGTTCTGTTATTGTTAATTGCAGGCTTAAATTTATTTGTGCTCTTTTAAAATTTTTGAGACCAGTAGGCCTGTCCTCATTCAAAACAATCCTTTTATAGGTTCATTGTATAATTACATGAGGAAGAGATTATTTAAGAAATTTTTTGGACACCTACAAAACTATGTTTTTGAAAATTTTTGTAAGTTGTGAGTGTTGTGGTTAACATATTTCAAAGCAAATCAATGTTTGTGATTCATACTTACTGCCAAAGAATAGACATCCCAAATTTCAGTTTATATCTATGCAGATAAACATATATTTTTGAGAATTTCGAGAAGTTACCATTGCCATAAGCATAAACTAATTTGTAGTAAGTTGACATTCATGATTTAGTTACTGTATCACATATTGTAATTAATATACTGTATAACCTCTAGTTTTCCATTTCAAGTGGAATTTTTATTATCTACATTTATTTTAAAGTAACTTTTTTAAAAGTCTGTTAGCGACTATAATTTGAAAAAGTTTTCATAAACTAGTAATTTTTACCACAGGTTTTTCTGTTGTTGTAACAAATGACTAATACAAACAAATGACTAATACCCTTCAGTTCTGAAAGGGTATTCGTTATTTTTTAGCTCAGCAGATTAAAAGATAGTCATCGGGCTTAGTTTTAAGTTATTTTTTTACTGTCCTGTAAAGCATTGCACCAGCTACAGTGAAGCCCCACTGTAAATGCTGTTCTCGAACACAGGATAAGTTTACTGGCATTTAGAAGCAGCTGGAAATCACCCTGATAACTGTAAAACGATTGGCAGCTGCTGTGAATCAGTGTATTGGAAGAGATCCTGAGAGTCATGTACCTGATGTACTATCCTCTCCTCTGGATCCTGTTTTCTCTGCAGGAAGTGTAGGATTTGTCACTACTGATCCACTTGACTGTGAATAGCATGTGAGTGGTAGATCTAGGCATCCTATACAAGGTTAACAGGGACGGGGGAAGACTCAGGATGTTATACCAATCTCTCTAACCGATAAGTTTGTGGTGCTGTTTTCCACTGAAACTGAAACAGAGCCAGTGGGACTCACTTCACCTATTGGTAAACCTGCTTTGTCCTGTGTTAAGAGGAAGTAAAACACAAAAGGTTAGGAGTCTATTAATTGTCAGCAGTTCAAACATATAGTGCACAATGTCACCTCTTGGGAAAATGGAAGCAAGGATCAAGAACACCAGGTGCACTCAGTGTGTGTACCTGGGTGCCTCATTAAACATATTGAAGAGGCTATTCTGGCAGAAATTGAGGGAACAGGATGCAGCTAACTGCACATTGTGGTGCACACTAAAACAAATTATGCCTGTTGTCTAGATTCTGAGATCATACTTGGATTATTTCAGTGAAGCACTGAACCGGAGACATTGATGGTTTTGTAATAAGCTGGGCTGCGATTTCCTGGACTTGCACCATTATATTTGAGAGCTGTGGGCTCATTTTAAGTGGGCCAGTTGTGTACTACATACCAGGCCTGCTATCCAGGTTGCTGATTGTGTATGTGGTGCACACAAGATTAGGTAACCCTCCATTCAGTCCAGATAACGACAGAAGTATAAGTGTAATATCCAATAGAATGCTCCTCCTCCCCTACAGGCAAGAGTACTAAAACCTAGTAGTTAACTATCAAAGTATTTGCAACACGAATCCCAGAGTTTGAAGTGCTCCTGAAAAGCAGTAAAACTCACATAACACAAGGTGCAGAAAGCTGGTTGAAACTTGAAATTAATAGCAGTGAGATTTTTGTGAAAAATTTAAGTTTATATCAAAAGGATAGGCCAATTGGAAGTGGACGTGATTTATTTGTCACAGTAAACAAGACACTCATATCCAACAAGATAATGAAGATGCTTGCAAGATTGATTGGGCAAGACTCCGTATCAGGGATGGGCATAAAATGGTCCAATGACCCGCCACTCACCTCTTGATGTAACTGAAAATCTTAATTCACTTGTACGTAAGTTCCCCAGTCATATTGTAATCATCAGTGGAGACTTTAATCATCCAACAGTTAATTGGGAAAATTACAGTTTTGTTAGTGACAGACACAACAAGACATCCTGTGAAACATTTATAAATCCCTTCTCTGAAAACTACTATACGGTCGCTTACTCCCACGCTGGAAACCCCTACTGTTTTGTCAGAATGAAGGCCGAGGAACCTGTGAGGCATCATGATACAGTAAAACAGAATTAAATATATCTTGTCACTGTGTCTTCTGTTGTGGCAAGTGGCTTTATAAGCCAGAGTGGGATCTTCTGAATCCAGAGGCAGACTCAGGATGGCTGAAATTCACTGCATCAGCCCTGAACGCAGTCTGATGACTCGGAATGTGGTGGGTTGCCCACCCATTGACACTCCCCATCATTGGTTGGTGTGCTACGGATGGGGTTGTGACCACAATGTATGTGTGTGGCTCACACACTATCCTGGAATACACTGTCCTTCTCAGGGCACTGCCCGTGTTGTCCTGTCAGATAGACCACGATGTCAGATGGTGTCATGTCTTGTTGAATGCTGATCCTGGCCCACCAATTCAGTAAGCCATCTGACCCAAACAATGCTGAAGTTTCAGAGTAGCTGGTGCCCTGAACTCAATGGTGTTGGTGGACTCGTCGACTACCCATACGTATGTGGTGGTTTCGGTGCTGGATGCTGGTTCATAATCAACAAATTGGTGGTCATCACATTATGTAGCAAGAGTATGATCAATACTGGGACAGTGTCACAGAAAATGTTACAATATAATAATCAGAAAACTGAGTGCAAATATGAAGCACACAAAAACCATTGATCCTACTGATCAACTGCCACTAGGCTGGCAGGGTGGATTATTTGTGGTATCAAGGAGTGGCTTTGCTGTACAACATTATTTGTAATGTCTGAATCAGACTCACTCATTGTGAGTCTTCAGTGGTCTTCAGTTTTGCTGTATTGGCTTAATCAATTTGTTTGAGTACCATTACTGCTTCATCAAACCCCTGATGATGGCGTAATGTACTACTTAGTACTTCTTGTGTAATGTTATGAGAGTAACAGCAGCAGATTAGTCTGTATTTGCCTTACACTTTTCCACTGAGCTCGCTCACACTCTTTGTGACCGATGACCTGTGACAAAATGTTTACTCTTAGCCACTTGATTATTGTTGATACTTCCATGGTCCTGGAGGGACTTAGAAAAAAATTTTCTCTCCTGTACCCTTACTATCTTGATGTGTAACACTACTTAGACCATATAGTTCGGAACCTCAGTCGTGTTGCAAATATGTTAGATCTAATGGGAACAGGCAAACCTGACCGCTGTGAGAATTTCCTCATCAAAACTGGTATCAGTGACCATGAGGCTGTAGTGGTAACAATGGTTATGAAAGTACAAAGGATGACTAAAACAAGTAGAAAGATATTTATGTTCAGTAAACTAGATAAAAAAGCTGTAGAGTCATATCTCCAATGAGTCTCTGTAAAGAAACTTCTAAAGACACAAAGACTATTGCATAATAGATGTAAAACAAAACATGGGACTATAGATAGAGAGATGCTGAATGAAACTCATTTGGCTGTCAAGATAGCAGTACATGAAGCCTTCAATGATTCCCATAGCAGAAAATTGTCAAATGATCTTTCACAAAACCCAAATAAACTCTGGTCATATGTAAAGGCTGTTAATGGTGTCAGAGTTAGTGTCCACTCTCTTCCTGATAAGGCAGGAACTGAAATTGAGGGTAGCAAAGCAAAAACTGAAATTCTTATCTCCATTTTCAAACACTCTTCTACAAAGGAAAACCCTGGAGAACTGCCCCAGTTTAATCCTCGTACTGTGGGGCGGTGGGTGGAATAATTGTAAATGCTCCTATTATTTATTTAATGCTGTTGTTTGCCATTCGCAACACTGGCTCTCTAACTACAATATTGGCAACCAGAAAGTGATTAGCAAAACGTGAAGCCTGTAATTAGAATTCCTAGTGCCCACTTCATCTGAGAAATACATTTATAGCTACAGCTTATAGCTCTGAGGAATTAGGAGATTGTCTGGGATTCATAATCAAAAACGATTCTCTCTAAAATGTTCACTATATTCTGAAAGTCACAGACCAAAAAGAGTCCACACAATCCAACTACCAGAGCAGTTCAGAGTCTAATGCACTGATGCAACTATAACTGTTCAAATTAAATGTTTAAGTGAATGCTCGCCATAATTTGATGATAATGTTCATCAAATGCCACGCTAATAATGGTAGAATGTCTGTCCTGCGGCAGCACATGAAAATATGACATACGCAAACTAAAGATAGATCATTAACGTCATCCCAAAATTAACACTTCACTCGAAAACGATTTCATGGTTACGTGTATCCCGAGTAACTTATTACTGCATCCGAGGCTGTTTATATCAATGATACCGATGCGACGCGACTCCCAGCACAGGTGGTGCGCTAATCAGCATCTGGAGAGAACTGGGGCCTTCCTTCTCGCGCAGCGTTCTTACATATAAAGCCGCGGTGCGGACGGCTAAGGGAACGCCTGATCAAATCTGCTCTCCCGACTAGCCGCTGGGCTAGTAATGCACCACTTTAAGTTATCGAATAAATCATTGCTTCCTTTGCTGATGGCTGATGAAGCTTTCAATTTAATTGTGCAATCAGCACACAAGTAAGTAATCATAATAAAAGTCAAATATTTTGGGCGAGAGAATTAATTTAATTACATTACACGCAGTAGATGAGCTCTGAACTTGCTCTTTGGAGACACGCTATAAATATAGTTTTATAGTTATTCTGTTGAAACTTCTCAAATTTTTATGATTATAGTGGATCTCCCTTCTACTTAAATTTAAACATCCTAGCTTTATTTATTCGCCTACTTAATTTATCTTGCTTCCTTAATTTCTAAGACAAAAACAAGAAAATCATGAATTTCAACTAAAATTTTAATTTGTGGGACCCAGAATACTGTTTCTACTAAATTATTTTGCAAAAGGAATCTAAATATAAATTTTTAAGTTTCTAGCTCTTTTCTGTTACGCCAATGATTTTTACAGAAAAACATCCAAATTTCGAAAATGGTTAAAGTTATTGAACTGATATCCAACACATATTGATTTTGTATTACTCCTGACATGCTAGAAACGTTTCAGGTTATTTACTTCATTTTAAAGTATTGTGCAATATTTATGACGTTACAGCGGACTAGGCTGGCACACAATGGAAAGACTGATGTGAATTTTATAAGGTGTGAGTATGCTGCTTCCCTACAGTACCACTAAAAATATGACTGAAATAAGTGTTAGCATCAGTGGTGTTGAGAAACTGCTGAAAATGTTAAACTGAGCAAAGCTGCAGGGCCCGATGGAATAACTGTCAGGTACTACACCCAAAAATGCAGTTTTGTTAGCCCCGTTAATTATAATCTAGTGTAAATCTCTCAAACAGAAAACTGTGCCCAGTAGTTGGAAGAAAGCACAGGTCATATCTGTCTAAAGGAAGGGTAGCAGAAGTGATACTTATAATAGTCTACACGACGAAACTTTGTCTCGAAATCTCACAGAAAATCCAAAGAGATTGTGGTCATATGTAAAGTATGCCAGTGGCAAGAAACAATCAGTGCCTTCTCTGTGTGATAGCAAAGGAAACGCTACAAATGACAGTGCTGCTAAAGCAGAGTTACTAAACATAGCCTTCCAAAATTCCTTCACCAAAGAAGGTGAAGTAAATATTCCAGAATTCAAATCTAGAAGAAGCTTGACTATGAGTAACTTAGAATTATATATCCTCGCAGTAGTGAAACAGCTTAAATCACTTAATAAAAGCAAACCTTCCACTCCAGACTGTATACCATTCAGGCCCTTTTCAGAGAACGCTGATGCTGTAGCTCCATACTTAACAATGATATACAACCGTTTGCTTGACGGGAGAGCTGTACCCAAAGACTGGAAAGTTGCACAGGTCACACTGATATTAAAGAAAGACAGTAGGAGTAATCTGATTTATTGATCCATTTTCATCTACAGCTGCACAATGTGCAAGAGATATTTGGATTTTTTTTGTTAATATTAACAGTTTTACATATAATATACCTTTGTACATAATAACACACATTAATATATCAATTAATGATGAATACTTACATAAATGTTGTTACGCTATATACAGAGAGATAAAATACAAATGTTCTTCTGAATGAGACCACATTGGGTAAACACACAAAAATTTAGTTTTGTAGGTATTCATTTACTGTGTGAAAGCAGTGATAAACCAAGTACGACTTCAGTTTAGATTTGAAGTGACCAATGTTTTGTATGTGTTTAATGGTATCTGGTAAGGCATTGTATACACTCCTGGAAATAGAAAAAAGAACACATTGACACCGGTGTGTCAGACCCACCATACTTGCTTCGGACACTGCGAGAGGGCTGTACAAGCAATGATCACACGCACGGCACAGCGGACACACCAGGAACCGCGGTGTTGGCCGTCGAATGGCGCTAGCTGCGCAGCATTTGTGCACCGCCGCCGTCAGTGTCAGCCAGTTTGCCGTGGCATACGGAGCTCCATCGCAGTCTTTAACACTGGTAGCATGCCGCGACAGCGTGGACGTTAACCGTATGTGCAGTTGACGGACTTTGAGCGAGGGCGTATAGTGGGCATGCGGGAGGCCGGGTGGACGTACCGCCGAATTGGTCAACACGTGGGGCGTGAGGTCTCCACAGTACATCGATGTTGTCGCCAGTGGTCGGCGGAAGGTGCACGTGCCCGTCGACCTGGGACCGGACCGCAGCGACGCACGGATGCACGCCAAGACCGTAGGATCCTACGCAGTGCCGTAGGGGACCGCACCGCCACTTCCCAGCAAATTAGGGACACTGTTGCTCCTGGGGTATCGGCAAGGACCATTCGCAACCGTCTCCATGAAGCTGGGCTACGGTCCCGCACACCGTTAGGCCGTCTTCCGCTCACGCCCCAACATCGTGCAGCCCGCCTCCAGTGGTGTCGCGACAGGTGTGAATGGAGGGACAAATGGAGACGTGTCGTCTTCAGCGATGAGAGTCGCTTCTGCCTTGGTGCTAATGATGGTCGTATGCGTGTTTGGCGCCGTGCAGGTGAGCGCCACAATCAGGACTGCATACGACTGAGGCACACAGGGCCAACACCTGGCATCATGGTGTGGGGAGCGATCTCCTACACTGGCCGTACACCACTGGTGATCGTCGAGGGGACATTGAACAGTGCACGGTACATCCAAACCGTCATCGAACCCATCGTTCTACCATTCCTAGACCGGCAAGGGAACTTGCTGTTCCAACAGGACAATGCACGTCCGCATGTATCCCGTGCCACCCAACGTGCTCTAGAAGGTGTAAGTCAACTACCCTGGCCAGCAAGATCTCCGGATCTGTCCCCCATTGAGCATGTTTGGGACTGGATGAAGCGTCGTCTCACGCGGTCTGCACGTCCAGCACGAACGCTGGTCCAACTGAGGCGCCAGGTGGAAATGGCATGGCAAGCCGTTCCACAGGACTACATCCAGCATCTCTACGATCGTCTCCATGGGAGAATAGCAGCCTGCATTTCTGCGAAAGGTGGATATACACTGTACTAGTGCCGACATTGTGCATGCTCTGTTGCCTGTGTCTATGTGCCTGTGGTTCTGTCGGTGTGATCATATGATGTATCTGACCCCAGGAATGTGTGAATAAAGTTTCCCCTTCCTGGGACAATGAATTCACGGTGTTCTTATTTCAATTTCCAGGAGTGTAGTTTGATACTAGGATGGATAAGGCTGTTTTGAAATAACTTTGTGTTGGCGCTTTGAACATGTACATCCAATTTTTGTCTTGTATCATAGCTGTGTATTGTGTGATTTTGAGTGATGAGTGGTCTTTTTGTATGTAAGTTTTGCTTTAAATACATTATATTTTCAAGTATATATATGCAAAGAAGTGGCAGGATCATCCTTTTTTGAAACAATGGTCTACATGATTTGTGGTTATCTACCCCTTCCATTATTCTTATAATTTTTTTTTAAATTTTGAATGTTTTGCTGGCATCTCCAGAATTTCCCCAGAACATAATCCCATACCGGAGGTGAGAGTGTACAACTGCATAATATACACACTGAAGGGTGTTGTAGCTGGTACAATTTTTTAATGTACGCAGTACAAAACAAGAAGTACTTAATTTTTTGTTCATTTGCACAATATGTGCTTTCCATTTCAAGTTGTCTTGTAGATGAAGTCCAAGAAATTTGATACAGGCTGTTTTAGCAATTGTCTGTCCGTATAGCTCTAGATTGGGTGATACCAGATTTTTTGTTTGTGCTGTGTCTATATCCATAGCTAAAGTTCTTTCAGTGTTTATTATTAAGTCATTGTCATCAAAGTAACATGTTAGCCTGTCAGTGGTTTCTTTTATGTTTTTTACAAGAGTTTCTTCTGAGTTTCCTGTAATTAGAACACTCGTATCATCAGCAAATTGAAATATTTTACTGCTGTCATTGCTTATGTTTAGGTCATTTACATAGAGTAAGGACAGAACAGGACCCATTACTGATCCTTGTGGCACTCCATATTTAACAGTCAGCAGCTTGGAATTATATTTCCTAATGACATTGTCCCTTTCTTGATCTATTTCCACATATTGTCCCCTGTTTTTAAGATAAGAGCTGAGCCAGTTGTTAGCTGTTCCCCTAATGCCAAGATTTTCTAGCTTGTGTAGCAATTTGTCATGATTTTTGGTGTCAAAAGCCTTTGACAAATCTAAAAATATGTCCATGGTAAGTTTTTTGTTGTCTAATGCTATCAGTGCCTGTAATAGAAAGGAGTGAACTGCAGATTCGGTTGAGCGGTTTGCTCTAAATCCATGTTGAGATACTGACAGAATGCCATTTACCTCTAAGAAGTCTGTTAGCCTCTTATTGAAAAGTCTTCCTAATATTTTTGAGAAAACAGGAAGAAGTGCCAGTGGTCTGTAGTTGGAAACATCATCTTTGTTTCCTTTTTTGTATAATGGCTTTACTTTTGCTATTTTCAAACACGAAGGAAAAGTTCCTGTAGCAAAAGATAGGTTACATAGGAGTGTTAAGGGCTCAGTAATCAACTCCCCACACTTCTTTATAATGAAATCAGGTGTATCATCTACACCTGCAGAGTGTTTCATTTTGAGACTTTTTATTGTAACCTGTACTACTTCTACATTTGTTGGGTACAGAAACATTGATCTGCTTGAGACTTTTTTCCCTGTTTCTGTATGCTGTTTTCTATTAGAAGTCTGTTGTATTAAACATATTAGCTACTTCCTGTGGGTTATTAATGTTTTCCAAGCCAGCCTTTAATACTATATTATTAACTCTACTTTTGTAAGATTTGGTTTCTTTTTTTACAACTTGCCAGATTGCTTTGGTTCTGTTTGAATCATCTTCTGTGTATTTGTCACTGTCTCATTTCTTTGCCTCCTTTATTATTTTATTTAAGATAGATTTGTATTTTTTAAAGTAACTATCAAACTCCTGAGTTGTGTTGTAGCTTCTTGCAATATTGTGAAGGTTCCATTTTCTAGCACAAGATTTCCTTATACCACTAGTAATCCACTTGTTGCTTTTAGTGGTTTGCGTTCCTTTGGCTTTCAATGGAAAAGCAAGATCAAAATAATATTTAAAAATATTCATGAATGTCTGAAACTTATCAGAAATATTTTCTGTACTATACACTATCTCCCATGATTCTTGTTGGAGATAATTCTGGAATGTTTGTACTGCAGTATTACTGAAAGTTCTGCACAGGTGTGTGGTCTTCCTCATATAATTACAGGATGGATTAGTGTTTACACAAAAGCTTATAGCCTGTGCATGATGGTCTGCCAGTCCAGCTTTTATTACAACTGATTTATATTTTGTTTTGGAGCTTATTATTATTTGGTCTACAGTAGTGCTAGAATGATTTGTTTCACATGTAGGGGAGTGGATTGTAACCTCCAAATTATTGGCTGTTAATATGTTCATCAGCTCAGATTCTGACTTGCTTCGCTTACTAAAGTCTACATTTAGGTCTCCACATATAAGAACTGTTTATCGATTTGTCACTACTTTATTTAGTAAAGTATCAAGCCGAGTATTGAATTTTTTTAGGTGGGTATCTGGAGACATATATATATATATAAACAAAGATGATGTAACTTACCAAATGAAAGCGTTGGCATGTTGATGGACACACAAACAAACACACACACACACACACACACACACACACACACACACACACACACACACACAAAATTCAAGCTTTCGCAACCAACGGTTGCTTCAGGAAAGAGGGAAGGAGAGGGAGAGACGAAAAGTTGTTGAATTCGATATCTTTCTTTATGTATATGCAGTTCCCTCCACATGTAAACTTATTAATTACAGGCCCATATCTTGACCCTTGATATACAGCAGGATTTTGGAACATATGTTGTGTTCAAACATTACGAATTACCTTGAAGAGAAGGGCCTTTTGACACACGGACAACATGGATTTAGAAACCATCATCATTGCGAAACACAACTAGCTCTTTACTCACACAAAGTATTGTGTGCTACTGACAAAGGGTTTCAAGTTGATTCCATATTTCTAGATTTCTAGAAGGGTTTTGATACTATACCTCACAAGTGGCTTGTAGGCAAATTATGTGCTTGTGGAATATTGTCTCATTTATGTGACCGGATTCATGATTTCCTGTCAGAAAGGTCATAGTTCATAGTAACTGACAGAAAGTCATCGAGTAAAACAGTAGTGCTTTCTGGTATTCCCCAAGGTAGTGTTATAGGCCCTCTGCTGTTCCTTATCTTTATAAACGATTTAGGAGACAATTTGATCTGTCTTAGGTTGCTTGCAGATGATGCTGTTTATTGTCTAGCAAAGTCATCAGAAGAACAAAACAAATTGCAGAACAATTTAGAAAAGATATCTGCATGGTGCAAAAATTGGCAATTGAACCAAAATAATGAAATGTGTGAGGTCATCCACATGAGTGCTAAACGGAAATTGTTAAACTTCAGTTAGATGATACATCAGTCAAATCTAAAGCCATAAATTCAACTAAATACCTAGGAATTACAATTACAAACAACTTAAATTGTAAAGAACACAGAGAATGTTGTGGGGAAGGTGGACCAAAGAATGCATTTTATTGGCAGAACAGTTAGAAGATGCAACAGATCTATTAAAGAGACTACCTACAGTATGCTTGTACACCCTCTTTTGGAGTAATGCTGTGCGGTGTGGGATCCTTACAAGATAGGATTAACAGAGTACATTGAGAAAGTTCAAAGAAGAGCAGCAAATTTTGTGTTATTGAGAAATAGGGGAGGTAGTGTCACTGGCATGCTACAGGATTTGGGGTGGACATAATTAAAACAAAGGCATTTTTCACTGTGGCAGAATCTTCTCACGAAATTTTACTTACCAATTTTCTCCCCTGAATGCAAAAATATTTTGTTGACCCTGACCTATATGGGGAGAAACAACCATCATAATAAAGTAAGGAAATCAGAGCTCACACGGAAGGATATAGGTGTTTGTTTTTTCCACATGCTGTTCGAGACTGGAATAAGAGAGAATTATTGTGAAGGTTGTGTGATGAACCCTCTGCCAGGCACTTAAGTATGATTTGCAGAGTATCCATGCAGATGTAGATGAACAAAACTACTGGCCAATATGTTTGACATAGATTTGTTGTAGGATCTTGGAACATATTCTAAACTCAACTGTAATAAAAATCATGAACAGAATGATTTCCTCCACATCTACCAGCATGTCTTTCAAAAAAGTCGATCAAGTGAAAACCCAACTTGCACTTTTTGCACATGGAATACTGAAAGCCATGGAGCGAGGCAGTCAGGTAGATGTGGGATTTCCTGATTTCCGAAAAGCATTTGACAGTGTACTATATCTACACTTACTATCAAAAGTATGATTGTATCAAATGAAATTTGTAACAGGATTGAGGATTTTTTGTTATGGAGAATGCAGTGTTACTTGGATGGAGAGTCATTGTCAGTTGTAGAAGTAGCTTTGTGTCTGCCTCAGGGAAGTGTGTTGGGATGCCTGCTGTTCATGTTGTATATTAATGATCTTGCAGAGAGCATTAATAAGAACCTCAGAATTTTTACAGATGATGTAGTTATATATAATGACGTACTGTCTGAAAGAAGCTGCATAAATATTCAGTTAGATCTTGATAAGATTTCAAAGTGGTGCAAAGATTGGCAACTTGCTTTAAATGTTCAGAAATGTAAAATAGTGCACTTCACAAAACAAAAAAAGTAGTATCCATGACTATAATATCAATGAGTCATAGCTGGAATTGTCTATCTCATACAAATACCTGGGTGTAACACTTTGTAGGGACATGAAATGGAATTATCACATAGGCTTAGTCATGGGTAAAGCAGATGGTAGACTTTAGTTTATTGTCAGAATACTGGGGAAATGTAATCAGTCTACATAGGAGATTGCTTACAAATCAGTCATGTAACCCATTCTAAAATTTTGCTCAAGTGTGTGGGACCCATACCAAATAAGATTAACAGGGGATATTGAACATATACAGAGAAGGGCAACATGAATGGCTACAGGTTTGTTTGACTCATGGGAGGGTACCGTATTTACTCGAATCTAAACCGCACCTGAAAAATGAGATTCGAAATAAAGGAAAAAAAAAATTTCCCAACTCTTAAGCCGCACCCGAAATTTGAGACTCGAAATTCAAGGGGAGAGAAAAGTTTTAGGCCGCACCTCCAAATCGAAACAAAGTTGGTCCATTGTAATATGAGACACAATTTAGGTCGAATGAATGACGATACAGCTACAGTAGTTTGGTTCGAGTCGTAAGCTTAGCAGTTAAGCTTTACCAGGTAGCCATTGCTATGCGGCAGGCGCTCCGTCCATATTTATACGGGTACCCTTCCTATTCACGTGCTTCGTCTGTGTTGAATCGATTTCTTATTTTGCTTTGATCTGATAAGCGCCGTTTTCTTTGTTATAGGTGTTTGCGTCACTCTAAGCTGAAAATGCATTACTGTACTGTGTCATGCATTGTTTGTCGCATTGTGATAGTGCGTGTTTACGGCCTGTCGCCGCTCGTGGCACGGCTTGCTTTTGTGCGCGCTACCGCCGCTTACAATTAAAAAAAAAAAAAGAGGAATCATCTCATTAGCGAAACAATGGAAAGAGACTGCTATTTTTTGTTACTTACACTGCTGCTTTCTTTGATAACGATCAACAACAACCAAATAATAGACTGCGTATGATAGAACATGTTCTGAACGAGAGTTAGGCGAAAATTTTTCTCCATTTGAAAATCTTTGCGGCCGCTTCTTTAGTACATCAAATTCAGCACAGAAATTAGTCGTCTTAGATTTAAAAATCTAGTAAGTTGCCCTGCTTCATTTCTGACTATATCACTATTGTTGTTGTTGTGGTCTTCAGTCCTGAGACTGGTTTGATGCAGCTCTCCATGCTACTCTATCCTGTGCAAGCTCCTTCATCTCCCAGTATCTACTGCAACCTACATCCTTCTGAATCTGCTTAGTGTATTCATCTCTTGGTCTCCCTCTACGATTTTTACCCTCCACACTGCCCTCCAATGCTAAATTTGTGATCCCTTGATGCCTCAAAACATGTCCTACCAACCGATCCCTTCTTCTAGTCAAGTTGTGCCACAAACTTCTCTTCTCCCCAATCCTATTCAATACCTCCTCATTAGTTACATGATCGACCCACCCTATCTTCAGCATTCTTCTGTAGCACCACATTTCGAAAGCTTCTATTCTCTTCTTGTCCAAACTAGTTATCGTCCATGTTTCACTTCCATACATGGCTACACTCCATACAAATACTTTCAGAAACGACTTCCTGACACTTAAATCTATACCAGATGTTAACAAATTCCTGTTCTTGAGAAACGCTTTCCTTGCCATTGCCAGTCTACATTTTATATCCTCTCTACTTCGACCATCATCGGTTATTTTACTCCCTAAATAGCAAAACTCCTTTACTACTTTAAGTGTCTCATTTCCTAATCTAATTCCCTCAGCATCACCCGACTTAATTTGACTACATTCCATTATCCTCGTTTTGCTTTTGTTGATGTTCATCTTATATCCTCCTTTCAAGACACTGTTCATTCCGTTCAACTGCTCTTCCAAGTCCTTTGCTGTCTCTGACAGAATTACAATGACATCGGCGAACCTCAAAGTTTTTACTTCTTCTCCATGAATTTTAATACCTACTCCGAATTTTTCTTTTGTTTCCTTTACTGCTTGCTCAATATATAGATTGAATAACATCGGGGAGAGGCTACAACCCTGTCTTACTCCTTTCCCAACCACTGCTTCCCTTTCATGCCCCTCGACTCTTATAACTGCCATCTGGTTTCTGTACAAACTGTAAATAGCCTTTCGCTCCCTGTATTTTACCCCTGCCACCTTCAGAATTTGAAAGAGAGTATTCCAGTTAACATATATATCACTATTAGGCATAAGAATAATACGAATATAAACATGACACGATACGTATATTCTCCCACGTTTGCTGTTGTGTCACTCTAGTTTCGTTGTTTATTAAGCAGACAGGATTTAAATGAGATAGCAGCATACACGAAAGAATACATGGCAAAATGTATATATTCGTATTATTCTTACGGTGAAGAGAATACTGCATGTGATTCACATTTCATCAGGTTCCTATTAGCAACAATCTCTTCTCACAGGCAGGAAAAAATTCAGAATGTAGAGTTGGCCATATTGACAAACATCCCAAACAGTCTTGCTAGTCGGATTTTCGTAGTATATTGAAATTCTGCTACATTCGAAGATCAACAATACGGAATTTGTATTTACTTCGTTGGATAATGTATGAAAATGCAGTGGTCGAAACTCGGGGCGGAGAAAAAAAACTCCTCTTCCACCTTTTTCTAAAAAAAATTATTTACTGATGCAGAGGTTTTGGCGCCAGTATTTATCTTTGTGCCTACAAAGCATGCCTGTGTAGCGCTACATATATTCGACGGCAGAAGTTAGTTGTGGCGGCACCTACCAACATTTTTCAGAACTTCCACTTGCTTTGCACTCGATTCTAAGCCGCAGGCGGTTTTTTGGATTACAGAAACCGGAAAAAAAGTGCGGCTTAGATTCGAGTAAATACGGTATCATAGAGTTGCTAGAGAAACTGCATTGGTAGACTCTTGAAGATAGACATAAATTATTCCGAAAAGCCTACTCATGAAGTTTAGAGAACTGGCTTCAATAGATAACTCTAGGAATATACTACAACCAACTATGTATCATCCTGTGGGGATCATGAGGACAAGATTAGATTAATTACAGCACACACAGAGGCATTTAAACTATCACTTTTCCCATGCTCCATATGTGAATGGAACATGAAGAATCGGCAGTAACTGGTACAGTGGAATGTACCCTCTACCGTGTACTTCACAGTGATCTGCACAATGTAGATGTAGACTTGTTTATTGCATCATGTAGGTCATTCACAGCCAAGAGCTTGCAGGAGAAGAGATGTGTAGCAAAGACAAAAAAGTGCTCATAGCTCTTAGGATATGCATTTTACATCCTGTGTGTACTGGACATTTTCTCTTGTTTGGGTCCACATTACCACCTCTCAAAGTATGGAATACATTTTTTTGACACATTTGTCATTATTAAATGTGTAATATTTTAATTTAATTGTTTTTTTTTTTAATTTAGGCCAAAAGTAGTGTTTTTGCTGTATTTTGTATTTCATGTACTGTTGTTGTTGTGGTGTTCAGTCTGAAGATTCATTTGATGCTGCTCTCCACACTGGTCTGTCCTGTCCATGTCTGTTCATCGGTGTATAACATTTTCCATATACTTCTTCTATAACAGACTGGTATTCTGCGACTTGTGTGACATTATTGTTTCTTAAATAACACTTAATCTCTGTGTTGTATCAGATTAAATAAGCTTATGAACTTCAGGCACCTTCATTTGGTTCAGTGTGCTCAACTGTGTTTTCAAGGAATATGGCTCTAGATTACTCTGACAGATATGTAATTCAGGGAACTAGCCTAGGAGTGTGCTTTGACATGTAGGCATAGTTGGTGTCCAATGATGTACCCAGGTTCTAACAACTAAAAGTGATCCACAAAGCTACTACTTCAATTATATAAAACTAATGAAATAATTGGAAAATTGAATAAACAATTATTGCTGTCAGCAATATTATGAAAAGGATAGATCGCTACTCACGATAAAGATGATATGTTGAATTGCAGACAGACATGATGAAGAGACTGTACACATGACCTATATGACTCTTTAGTAATGCACTGATGATGAGTATGTTATAATCGAAATCTAGATTAAGAAATTACTGACTGACTGCTGTCCTTTGTTCAGTTTGAATATTCAACTATCACTGTACAAAGAGGCATGCAATGGATTCCAATTTAGTTGTAGTATTTGTTAACTGCAGTAAAGTCTATGGAAAGGTGGTCTTATTTATAAATGGTAGCAATGACCACACAGTATTATGGACAGAAACCTGGCTGACACCATATATTAATAGCAATGAAATTCTAAACTCTACCTGGAATGTACATTGTGAAGATAGGTTGAATGATGGTAGTGAATGTGTGTTTATAACCATAAAAAATGTGATAGTATCTACTGAGATTAGTACAGATTCCAAATACAAAATAAGTTGGATAAAGGTAATTGTCAGAGTTGGATCAAACATGGTCATTAAATGGTTTAATGGATCTCCTGTCTCAGGATCAGTAGTGGAAGAACTTTGAGGGAAATTTCAACTTATTAGCTGTAGACTGGGAACTCAAGTGAGTAGGATTGGTAGTAGCAATAGGGACTCACATGAAATTGTTCTAATTGGCTTTCCTGAAAATTACAAGGTGTACAACTTTGCTTCTGCCGTTTGCCGACAGGTGGCGACAATAGTAAGCAGAGGTCGAAAGAAACAGACCGCAAATGTCAGGCAGTTAGCTTGGACCTCAGTCAACATAACGTCATTCAAACATCAGTTGATTTGTATCTGCATCATAAAGTTATTCTTGATTGAAAATATCAGTTTACGAGCCTAATTCTCGTCATTTGCAGGAGATGTTACTATTTTGTTTCAATATGAAGAAAACAGCGGCTGAGTCTCATCGAATGCTCTCAAGTACTTATGGTAAGGATGCTATTAGTGAAAGAACGTGTAGACCAGCATAATGGTGGAATAGAGAATGTTTTCAAAGATGCAGAATTGGAGACATTGCTGAGTGAAGTCTCACATCAAACACAAGAAGAATTGGCATGATTAGCGGGAGTGACACAGCAAGCCATTTCAAAACATCTCAAGGCTATGGGCACGATTCAGAAAGAAGGAACTTGGGTCCCATGTGAGCTGAAACCAAGAGATGTGGAACGGCATTTGTGTGTTTGTGAACAGTTGCTTCAGAGGGATTTCTGCATTGCATTGTAACCAGGGACAAAAAATTGGTTCATTCAATAACACTAAATGCAAAAAATCATGGGGATATTCCGGCCATGCTTCCACATCAATGGCCAAACCGAATATTCATGGCTCCAAGATCATTCTCTGCATTTGGTGGGACAAGCTCGGCGTCATGTACTATGAGGTATTAAAAACCAAGTGAAACAATCACAGGAAATTGTTATCGAATGCAATTAAAGCCTTTGAGCAGAGCATTAAAAGACAAACAGCCACAATACAGCGAGAAGCACGATAAAGTGATTTTGCAGGAAGACAACACTCGACCCCACATTGCAAAAGAGGTCAAAATGTACTTGGAAACGTTATAATAGGAAATCCTACCACACTCGCCACATTCTCCAGACATTGCTCCCTCTGACTATCAACTGTTTAGGTCAATGGCGTATGGCCTGGTTGACCAACACTTCCGAACTCATGAAGAAGTCACAAATTGGATCGATTCGTGGCTTGCTTCAAAATATGAACAATTTTTTTGATGTGGGATTTGTACACTGCCTGACAGATGGGAGAAAGTAGTGGCCAGTGATGGAAAATACTTTGAATGATACATGTGTGTCGGCTGGTGTGGCCGAGCGGTTCTAGGCGCTTTAGTCTGGAACTGTGCGACCGCTACGGTCGCAGGTTCAAATCCTGCCTCGGGCATGGATGTGTGAGATGTCCTTAGGTTAGGTTTAATTAGTTCTGAGTTCTAGGGGACGGATGACCTCAGATGTTAAGTCCCATAGTGCTCAGAGCCATTTGAACCACTTTTGATACATGTGTAACCAATTTGTTTCATTAAAGCCTCAAATGTTGGGGAAAAAATGGCGGAAGCACGGAAGCAGAGTTGTATACCTTGTACCTTGAGCAGTTGATCAGAGAACCAACTTGTGAAGGTAACATCTTAGATCTGCTGGTGACTAACAGATCCAAACTTTTCTACACAGTTAGTTTAGAACAGGAATCAGCGATCATAAGGCCATTACAGAATCACTGAATATGGCTGTAAGTAGGAAAAAAAATAAATGTGGAAGATCTTTCTGCTCTACTTAGCAAAACCAACGAGAAGCAGACTACACATTACATGAGCGGTCAGTATGAAAATTTCATGTGCAGTACTAACAATGTCAAGTATCAGTGGATAATGTTCAAGAGCATTGTACAAGGGTGATTTGAAAAGTTATCGGAATCACCACAAGAGGTCAGCACTAGCACAACAAGTTGTTCACATGATATTCATTGGACTGTTTCCTGTAAACACGTGCCACGTTCATGCTCTTGAAAGAGAGCTGTGGAGGTGATGTGGCTTTGTTATTGTTCCCATATAGTGATTTGTGAAGATGGCAAGATTCAAACAGTGACTAAGTACTTTGTAAATGAATTTAAATTTGGTCAGGAGAGCTTAGATGATAATCCGTGCAGTGGTCAGCCAAGATGTGTCACTACTCCAACAATCATTGCATAAAATGGTCATGGGGAATCACTGATTGAAACTGTGTGAAATTGCTCATGATTGCCAGATGTCATCTGAAAGAGTATATAACATTTTAACTGAAGAATTAGAAATGAAAAAAATTATCTGTAAGATGGATGCCACGACTCTTCATGCTGGATCAAAAACACGTGCACACCCGCACACATGTGTATGGTAAAATCACATGAACTAAGGTATGAGTTGTTGCTACACCCACCTTATTCACCTGATGTGGCTCTGTCAAACTTCCATCTCTTCTCAAAACTGAAAATTTTTTTCTTGGTGGACGAAGATTCACGTCAAACAAAGAATTGATGGCCAGAGTTGACAACTATTTTGCAGGCCTGGAGGAAACTCATTTTTGAAATAGGATCAAGGCACTGGAACATCACTGGATGAAGAGCATTAATCCACAAAGAGACTACATTGAAAAATAAAAAAAATTCAGTGATGTAAGTATTTTTTTCTATTCCATTCCAAGAACTTTTCAAACCATCCTCGTACAGTAGACTTTAGATAGATATGTGCCCAGCAAAATTATGAGGGGTAGAGAAGACCCTCCATGGTTTGACAATCATCATAGAAAGCTTCTACAAAAGCAAAGAATGGTTCATTGATAATTTACATGGAGCCAAAGCCTCACAGACAAACAAAAACTAAACAAGGCCAAAATTATCATAAAGAGAGCCACGCATGAAGGTTCAACTGATTCAAAAGTAAAATTCTATCTACTGACTTGATAGAAAGTCATAAGAAGTTTTGGTCAGCTACTGAAGCCAAAATTCGGGATCTTCAGACCCAACTGAGTCAACTATTTGCTTCTGGGGCATTTCTCCTAAGGAAATGGCCAAAAGACATAAGGTTATGGAAGAGGTTCCAGTGCAGGACAGAGAAACCTCATTGCCTTGCCATCTCACTGTTGGAAAAGCTATGAAAATTATTGTGGGATTTTTGTTTCTAACATTACAACTACAAAGATGTGTGATTTTTTCACCAGACATGTTTCGCTTTATTGAGATAAAGCATCATCAATCATCAGTGGTCTGTAATTAAGTTATTTTCATTTTGATTTGCTTTTAGATTGAAAAACGGTTGATTAAGAGTAGGTTGATTAGTACTTACAGTGAGTTTTTGGCTGATTTCTTACTTATATTGGGAAATCACTGTAAGTACAAATCAACCTATTCTTAATGAATTGTTTTTTGATCTAAAAGCAAATCAAACTGTAAATAACTTAATTTTGGAGCACTGATTATGCTTTACCTCAGTAAAGCAAAACACATCTGGTGAAAAAATCATGGATTTTTGTAGTTGCAATGACTTAAACAAAAATACTCTCAAGGATTATAAAGCAACTGCAGACACTATGGCCACACAAATGAAGAGCTATAAAAACATTAAGAATCTTATGGCACCCTGACTCTGTACATGTGTACAATAGGATTTATTTTTGATGCACTGGGGCTGCTGGGCCCTTCAGTTGTAAGATGCAGGCTATTCTGACAGCACTTGTCACAGCCAAGCCTTGACTGAGATGAAGCTCTTCCATTCAACCTGACTGATGAATGAAATGATCTTTATGTGCAACTCTGTTCTCTAAATGGTATTTTGATTAACAAGAAAATAATTCCTTTTCCTCAATATGTTAAATTGGAAATTCATGGTTTTTGTGATGATTGACAGTTGGAGTATGGTGCTTGTGTATACTTCATACATGTTCTTCCTAATAACAGTGTTGTAGTCTCATTGACTGCAGCCAAATCACGTGTAGTCCCTATTAAACAACAATCTCTTCCATGCCTGGAATTACATGGTGCCTCACTTCTTGCTTGATTAATTAATAAAATGATCAATGGCTTAGACATTATAAACAATCGTGATATCCATCCCTGGATGGACTCCACAATAGTTTGTAGCTGACTGCGACATAGTCCTGGCCCTTAGAAAATGTTTATTGCCAACAGTCAGTGAAATTCAGGAACTGATTTCATTTCCTAACTGGAGACATTTCAAACCAGAAGACAGCCCTTCTGATCACTTATCACATGGTATTAATTCAGCATCTTTGAGATCACCTGTTCAGTGGTGCTCTGACCTTTCATGGCTCTCCAACTATGACCCTTGTGGCACTTCTCCTTCACTTGTAGGAGATGCACCAGAAAGATATGTGCAAGTATACTTGATGTCAATCTTTAAACTTGATAATGAATTGCTGTGTAAATATTCCTCATTCAAAGAAACTTACAGGGTTTTGGCCTGTGCACTGAAATTTGCTAACAACGCTAGGTTGCAACAAGCAGACAGGATGACTGGGCGACTCATCTCACAAGAATGCCAAAACATGAAGGAAAGGGCCTTTGGTGCTGTTCAATGTAGTGGATATGGTAATGAAATCACTTTGTTGAAGGCCAATTCCTCCATTCAACATAATAGCAAATTAAGGGATTTGCAACTCTTTGTTGATGCAGAGGATATTTTATTAGTGGAAGGGAGGTTAATGAATGTTGATGTAGTATATTATGAGTAAAATCTTATTATCCTACTGCTTAAGGATCTTTTGACAAAAATTCTCGTCATGTATAAACATGAAAATCTGTTTAATGCTGGGTCACAGTTCTGCCTGTCTGTTTGCATAGGGGGTTTTGAGTTCCCTACGGACGTAACACAGTCAAAGGACTAATCGGAAAATGTTCAAAATGAGTTTTTATTAAGTTCCAGACTGTAGATCGACTTATAGATCAACTGTTAGCACGTAGAGCAGAGGTTCCCAAACTTTTGTGTCTCATAGACAACTTGCAAATTTTTTTCTCTTTTAAGTGGACTCCCTGCCTATTATATATTGAATTTTTACAAATTCATCAACTTCAAATCTGTTCTTGATGGTTGATACAGTGTTACTCTCTTTGATAGATTTAACTGCAGAAGGTTATTGTGAAAACTAAATAAAACATAATAAGTTTTATACATTTAGTAATTTAAAAAACACAAAATGCATATCTAGTAAAATTAATATATAATTGCTTTTAATGGGAGGGATAATTATTAGCAAATTTTCAAAATTTTGCCTCAGTTTAGTTAGATTTAATCTTAAACTCCTCAGTCAATGATTTCCAGTCTTCCCTGTGTTCCATTGAAAACTTTATCAGAAGATGGGCATGCATGCGGGAACTCCTTTCCATGAGATATGAAGATGGAAAAGGTATCAAAAATTTTGTTGTGATAGCCCATAATACAGGATACATAAAAGCAATATGTCTCTCTGAAGCCAGCCTTGCTGCTATCCCTTTCTAAACTGTACCTTAAGGTTCTTGTTAGTTCTTATTCTTCATGTAATATGACACTCATTTCTTCAGTATCACTGTATGGATTGCCGAAACATTCTCAAAACTAGTTCCCAGGTCTGCCTGAAGGACGTTTAAATGTTGAATGTGAGTTTAAATGTCATCATCCTGGCAGTTTGTCTGGGACAAATTGCAAAACTGGAAAATTTGTGCTGTCCAATGTTTTGCTTTATCCATTTAATTCCACAAGAAAAGGTGGAATGATAGACTTTGTTATTATCAGATTTAGACTGTCACTTTATAACTGCAAGTTAACTTCATTAAATTTAGTAAATAGATCCATTAAAAAAGCAATGTCCAGTTTCCACCTGATTAACTTTTCTTTTAAAATTGGATCTTTGGCATGTAGAAACTCTCAAACAGTCTCAGTGAGAAAAATTTTGTCAAACATAGACCTTTTGACAGCCAGTGTACTTCAGTGTGAAGGAGTAATTGATCAAAGTTCTCATCATTTTCTTCATATAACTGAGTATTCAATGCAGTGCTTTAAATTTTATTTACTGTGTTAAATTGTTTAAATGAGCACTGGTTTACTGAGGGGACAATTAAAATTCTAAACAAAATAGGGGACTTCAAATTAGCAAGTAGCTTTTGCAGACGAAACAAGTCACATGAAGGGTCATGTATACTTCTACATAGTGATATAAATTATGAGACCAGAAACTGTTTTAATTACTTAAATGAAGAATGTGTGTTTGGGAGCTGTTGTGTAGAAATAGTGGACTCAATAGCAAATGTTATAATAATCTCAATATACAGAATTCCAGGGACATCAACAACAGAGCTGTCCTTATCTAAGCTTCAAATTATGCTAGAAGACCTTTGCAAAAAAAAAAAAAAAAAAAAAAAAAAAAAAAAAAAAAAAACTAATAGTTGCTGAATTTAATATTGATATCACATGTGATAGTGACCTAGTACGGCCGGTATGCGCGTACAGAATAACGTCAAAAATCGAAATTCAAAATATTGCATATTTAACAATGACAATCGATGTACCCTTGTTCTATCGGCAAACATGCCAAATTTTACACAAATTATAGATAGATATGTGTGTGTGCGTGAGTGTATACCTGTCCCTTTTTCCCCCCAAGGTAAGTCTTTCCGCTCCCGGGATTGGAATGACTCCTTATCCTCTCCCTTAAAACCCATATCCTTTCGTCTTTCCCTCTCCTTCCCTCCTTCCTGATGAAGCAACCGTGGGTTGTGAAAGCTTGATATTTTGTGTGTGTTTGTGTGTTTTTTTATTGTGTCTATCTACCAGTGCTTTCCCGTTTGGTAAGTCACAGAATCTTTGTTTTTAATAGACTCTATAAAACCATATTTAAAAGAGTTGTCAGGGCAGCAAAAGAACTGGCAAATAACAGGCTAATTTTAAATCAAGACAAAGGCTGTCTGGTCAGTCATTAAATGTGAGTTAGGTGTTAAAGCTTGTAACCAAGAAATTTCAAAAATTGACATTGTAGGAAATGCTACTGTGAATCCAACTTAAATACCAGAGTACTTTAATGAATTCTTTATAAATGTAGCAAAGTCTGATGTAGATGTAACAGATTATTACAACAAAGTAAAACCCTTTGGCCTAGGTGAAAACTCTGAAAACCTTACAAAATTCTTAAAATTTTATGTGGAGGATGTAGAAAATGCTATTCTAACATTAAGAAACAAAAGATCTGCAGGTTGGGATTGGATACCCATCAAAGTTATTAAAGTGGTACACAACAGAATTGCAAACCCAGTAGCTCAAATAATAAATAAATGTTTTGAAGAGGGTTGTTTCCCAAAGGTACTGAAATATGCTGAAGTCAAACCACTCTTCAAGAAGGGATCAAGAGAGATCATGGGAAATTATCATCCTATCCTGAGTCTCCCAGTCCTATCTAAAATATTTGAAAAACTTGCTGTTGTACAAATCCAAAACTTCATTGCAAAATATTCTGTTCTTCTAAACAATAAATTAGGTTTTGAGCAGGGAAAAAACACCATAGATGCAGTAAACAGTCTTACTGATAAAATAAGTACCTCATTAGACAAGAGAAATAAGGTGGCAGGAATTTCTGCGACCCAACAAAGGCGTTTGATTTTGTAAACCATGCATTGTATGTTTACAAACTTGAAAAGTATGGCATTAGCTGCAGTGCTCTACAATGACTTACATCCTACTTATCCAACAGAAAGAAAAGAATTAGCATTTCTTCAAATGATGTATATTATTTTTCTGTCTGGAAAAAAAAAAACATCTCAGGGTGTTCCACAAGGCTCTATATTAGGCCCAGTCCTATTTATCTTTCTGTTAATGATTTACCATTAAATATCAGCTCCCCATCAGTTCTGTTCGCAGATGATACTTCTATATTAGTTGAAGATCAAGATTCGGAAAAAATCCCCAAATCTGTGATCAGTACGTTAGAAACTTTGTTTCAGCTAAATAGGTTGAATCTAAACATATCTAAGACTCACGTGATGCAGTCAAAAGCCAAACAGTCAAAAATGTTAGCAGATTAAGATTGTACACAACAATCAAGGTATAGAAGAAGATGACTCAGTCAAATTCTTAGGTTTAAATGTAGATAAAAATTTGGGCTGGCAGGCACATGTTGAATACCTGGCAAACAAACTCAGCAGCTTTGCATTTGCAGTGCAAATATTATCAACTGCAACTGACATGGACACATGAAAAGTAGCACATACAGGCTACTTTGAATCCATTATCAGGTATGGTATTGTTTTTTGGGGTAACTCGACAAACATAGTGGGGATACTAAAAGAAAAAAATAAAGAAAAAAATCATATGAAATATGTGCACTGCAAATCACAGAGAACCATGTCGACCATTATTTAGAAAACTTAAAATATTACCTCTGTCAGCCTTATACATATATGAGATTATTATATTTTTGTACGCCAGACATGAATTATTTGAGGGGAAACCATTTTCTCCATTCACATGATACTAGAAACAAAGAAAATTTTATGCTCCCCACCCACTGCCTCAGACTGTATGCCCAGGGACCTCAATAAATGGGAATGAAAATTTGTAATAAATTAAAAGGGAACAAGTTGATGCAGATGAATTTAGATTCACTTAAAAGAAAGCTATATGAGGTACTGACACTGAAGTGTTATTACTCAGTGGATGAATTCATGCTGGACAAACTAAAAATTTGAGCTGGATACAATATGTTACACATTCCAAGAAATATCCTTATAGTGTTATTATTTATTATAGTGTTATTATTTATTAACGTAAAAGTCATTGTAAGTGTTTTATAAATTTTTGACATGTCTCCTGTACACAAACCAAATGGATTGCAAATGTATGTCATGAGATGAATAAAACACAGTTCACAAAAATTTGTGTACAACTCTTTTTCAAACCTCTTCAGTGGCCGGAAAAATTAATTATTCCCTGATGGTTTGCAGTTTTCCAGATGCAGCTGTAAGTGAGAGATGATATATGAAATCCACAAACTATCATCATCTTTTTGAGACATTGAAGTGAACGTACTATCCACCGTGGGTCTCTTCTGATGTTCTTCTGTACTTGCTTGAAAGTATCTCAAATCTTTATCTATTTCATCATGGTGATACCTTTTCAGATAACCCTGCAGCTTGGATGGTTTCATAGCATCATTCCCAAGTACTTTTTAAATTCAGTTATTTTTAGTATCAGTTGTCTGTAGTCAAAAGTTAAGCTATTTAGATTAATATGATGATACATAGTAATCACAATCAACTGTCTCAGCCTCAAGGCCCTCAAGGCATGACTGATGTGTCAATATGCAATGGAAGGAATGTCAAAAAAAACTAACTTATTTTTCTTTGGCACTCCCACAGAGTATGACATTGATTCACTTTAAAGTGTGTAGTACCTAACAATAGTCTGTTCAGAAAGATGAATGAGGGCTACTTAGGTCTGGATTGGCAGCAGGTGGAAGAAGTCGGTCAACTTCGGCCTACTCATATTTTGTGTCCAGCCACTGCCAACCTCAGTAATGTAACACAGAACCTTACATATGCAGTAACCACTTTGAAGTAACTGTTGTGCCATTAATATTTTGGATATAAGAGAGACATAGCTCCTACACTGCACAGATTATGCTCCAAGTAGGTGACTGACGTAGGACCTAAGTTTGCCATTTCTCAGCATTGTAAGTGTATTCCAGCTTTCATTTTATGTCTGATGTCTGCATAGAGATACTCTATGATGATTGTACTACCACAAAGAAAACACCGATGGCAGCCACTGTTACTCCTTTTGGTGGGAAAGGAGTACAGTCAACATAGTGTATTACTTGCTTTGCACCTTGTTACCATGTGTCGTGCATCACAAGGTCATTGCAAAGGTCATCAGTTATAGTGTGCTGCACATAGTATATTTACTTTCAAGATCTAGTTGCCCAGCAGCTGAACAAAATTAACTTTCATTTCACAGACAAGACAATTTTCTGCTTGTAAAACAGAATGGCTATAGCGATGTATTTCTTGTGACAACAAAGCACAAAATAGTTACAACTAATGATGTCAGAACACACTCTGGAACTATAGAGAAAATGGAATTGGGACTGTATTTTGGATTATAATGAAAACAAGGCTGGTGTGTTCCACAGTGGCCATCTAGTGGGATGTTACTGTGTTGAAAGAGAGAAATAAAGTGGTGGATTTTTCATATTTTCGTCATGGTGATTGTAAAATCATATGTTGTATGTAAAAAGTCAACACCTACTAGTAAACATTTCATTGAATTCAGTGCTGCAGCTAGTAGACATCTTCCTACAATTGATCCTGGCAAAAAAAATGTCAAAATGGCCTCAGAGGAGACGTGAGGCTTGTACTGAATGAAGCAAGGGAATCTGGTGAAGTGGCAAGAAAAAGTACCAGGTACTGTTGTGAAGAATGTGATGTAGAACATTGTTTCCCAAAACACTCTGAAATTTTTCATATCATTGTGAATGTAACTAAATAATTATCAATAAAAACACATTTTCAACCAGCATTATTTTTGTTATTAACAACTTGTAATCCTTTCTCTATTTAATAAACTAAAAATGAGAAAGAAATTTCTTTTGGTGTGAAAAGAACATATTTTCTTTTCAGTGTAAGAAATTGTTACTCATGTAAATCTATCTTTTTTTGTAGTTTTTTGTAGATAAAGACTGACTGACATTCTGTGCAGTAGGACATGCTACACAAAATTCAGATAAACCATTGTATTAGCTAACTGAATGACACCCTAGCTGCAACATCCTGAATGTGTTTGAATACATCTCTTGATGACAAAGCAATTCCTGGCCCATTACAGGCAGTGACAGGTACTCTTTCTGCTCCTCAGAGAAGGAAAACTGTACAGAGTGCAGCTAGAAAAGTAACTAATGATTTCACAGAATGTTGCGAGCAAGAGAGGGCAAATAAAGAGTTGCTTCACAGTCTCTCTTAGCCGATGGAATGAACATTGACTGAGATAGGAACAAGCTTCATCTCTGTGAGTGTAATTGAGAATTTTGGTTCCAGTCTGCCTAAACGGGATCCACTCTTGTGAACCCCTGACATGGACTCTTTGTGAGTTGAAGTCAACCCTATAAACCACTATGGGAATCACTGTGATCTCAAGTATACCAGTCTTGCCCTATCCAGCATTTTGGAGTTGATCATGCAGGTCCTGTTACTGTAAAGTGTGCTGGAAGATGGAGTAGGGTTCCTACCAAGGCCTGTATTGCTTTA
Source organism: Schistocerca cancellata (assembly GCF_023864275.1). Lineage (NCBI taxonomy): Eukaryota > Metazoa > Arthropoda > Insecta > Orthoptera > Acrididae > Schistocerca > Schistocerca cancellata. The sequence continues at coordinate 429,592,162 of NC_064627.1, forward strand.
TTCATTTGCATGTCAACGAAAACCATCTACCTGGTGTTTGTTAGTGATTTAGTAACCAGCTCATTTCTGGGTGCCCTCACGGAACTGATTATTAGAAGAGGAAAAAACTACTCACATGTCCAGTGGTAACGGTACTACATTTGTAGGTGCTCACAATGATGCTGAAGTTGAAAGTGTGGTGAACATTTCGATCTCAGAGGGTATCAATTGATGTTTTACTCCAGTCATATCTCAGATCTGTCATTGTGAATACAGTACTGGCATTGGAAGAACTGATTATGGTATCAACTGAAATAGAAGCATGCTTAACTTGAAGGCCACCATATGCTCTATCTGATGACATAGATTCTCCACCTGCTTTCACTCCTGGGCATTTCTTTATTGGACAGCCACTTTTTGCCAATTCTGAACCTTCTACCCGTCAGATTCCCAACAACAGGTGGTGACTTGTACCACTGCTGCATCAGTCCTTTCAGTAGAGGTGGTTCACTGAGTATCTGCATCAGATTCAGCAACACAATAAAAGAACATTGGAAGAAGCATGGCAGCACTAGATCAGCGATCATGTGCTGGGCGAGGAGGGTAGCTTGCCTCCCTTGATGTGGAGACTGGGTGTTATTGAGTAGCTGTTTCCTGGTATGGATATGCATGTGTGTGGAATGATGGTGAAAACTGCCAATGGGCAGATTAAGATGCCTATAGCAAAATTGTGCCCCTGCCAAAGCAATGAAATATTGACCTGTTCCTTCTCATTTGTGTGGTGGTACATCATGAAAGTCCATTGCCAAATTGCTATTTACAGCAACAAAATAGTAGCTCACAATCCCAACTTGAGAAGCTGTAAATGTTTTCTTGTGGACTGACTGACTGTTGCCAGTATTAATTTCTGAACTGTCATATTACCTGCAGTATTATTTTTGTTAAGTTTTTTTGTGTTACATGTTAGTTCCTTTCATGATTCATATGTGGAAGTAATATACAGTCCAGTTATGTTGATGTAACTATCATCTATGTTCAATGTCAACGTGCAATAACCATTCACAGATGGTGGGCAGCAGCAGTAGAGGGTATATAAAATGCATCAGGGGGACACAGAAAACAGTGCAATTGTTGTCACAATAAGGAAATGGAGCAGTTTACCTGACGTCCACAAATGCAAAATATTGGCTTTCGGGACAAGGGTGGAAGCATTTCTGAAATTACCAACTTTGAAAACTCTTTGGATGCTGCTATGATATGTATACCATGCATGGAAAAATGGCACTATCCAAAACCAGTACCGAAGCAACTGTGATGTACCATGAACCATGGATCACAGAGGTGAATCATGAGTACGGAGATGCTTAGGGGTCAATAGACATGCAACTCTTGAGCAACTGATTGTGCAGATGAACCACAGGATCACCAACACATCTCTTCTATGACTGTTCAGTGAATGTTGCTGTGTATTGGCCTCCACAGCAGATGCCTAATTCATGCATCTGTGCTGACTGCTGTTGATCAGCAATGAAAGCTGGAATTTGTTCACCAGTGCTGCAACTGGACGTACACTGAGTGGCAACAGGTGGCCTTTCCAAATGAATCTCATTTTATACTCCACTGGACAGATTGCTGTTGGCATGAAACATCTGAAAATAAAAGCCCTGCAACAGTTATTGGAAGGGTCCAGGCCAGAGGGTATTCCCTGGATGATATCGTTCTGAAAGTCACAGCAGATCAACACTTGTATGCATCTGTTCTTGGGGTCATGTCCATCACTACATGCAGTTTATTTTTCCTCAGCAGAATGGCATCTAACAGCAGAAAATGCCACATGTCAAATGGCTTGCAGTATGCGTGCATGGTTCGAAGAGCACCAGGATGAGTTTACCCTACTGCCCTGGCCACCAACCTCCCTAGGCTTAAACCCATTGATAATCTGTGGAATCACCTCATTGGGGCTGTTTGTATCATGGATTCTCAAGCAAGAAACATAATGCAGCAGGCCACGGCATTGGAGTTGGTATAGCTCCACATCCCTGTGGGTACCTTCCAGAACCCCACTGACACTCTTCCTACAAAAGGTGGTTATTCAGGCTTTTGACAGGTGGTCACATTAACGTGACAAGACAGTGTATTTATTTGTTTTTTGTGTACCCTATATACTAGTGTATTTCATTTTATATGCCCTGCTGTTGTTTTTATTGATAAGCATTTTTATTGTTTTTGATGATTTGGAATTTACATTTTCATTTTGTTGTTTTGTTAAATTTGTGCTAACTTGGTAAAATGAGAAGATTAATTTTAAAATGGGAATATGTTGAGTTCTCTTACTCAGTTTTGCCAGTTTTAGTGACATCTGGCATAGACATTGCGGCTGGACAGGTCGGTCTGTCCAGTACAACCTGCTCCCTTCTGGGAACTTCCTGTGTTGTATGCATCCTGGATAATCCGGTACCTTCGTTGAGAGCTAGCAGGTAGTTAGCTTGGAGACTCTGCAGTGACAAATGCATGTCTCAGCCAGCCAAGCACCAAAGCGTGCACATGCCTCATACAGAATTGTGAAAGTAAATGTGTTTTTATACCAAATGTAGTGTTTTTGTGACTGATTTGAATGGCTATGAGAGGAGGGCAGTGAGACTTCTTGCACTACACACTCGGAACTGAAAAGTTTAACAATGTAGGACCAGAGGCCTGCAAGTGAATTGCTTGTACACAGAAAATTCCAAAATAGAAAATGTCTTTCTTCCAAAAATGTTTCACAGAGGAAATTCATGCTGTAGTGTCTCCTTTAAATTGTCACATGCATAACAAAGTGACAGGTATTGAAATAAGTGACCATGAGGTAGAAAATCAACTGAAGTCAGTCAATAGAGGAAAGGTTGCTTGATCTTATGGGATACCAATATGCTTCTACATAGAGTACACAAATGAACTTGCTCTTCTTCTAGCAGCAGCATACACTATGTCTCTGGAGGAATGAAGAGTTCCAAATCACTGGAAAAAAGCACAGGCCATTGCCATTTTCAAGCACAGCCTTTGAACAGACACACAAAACTATAGATCTATATATATGAAGTCTGCCTGCTGTAGACACATATTATGATATATCTGGAGACTAAAAAACTTCTCTGTAGGAATGAATATGATTACCAGATTAAATAATCATGTGAAACCCAACTCACTCTGTTTGTCCTCAACACCCAGATAACAGTAGATACAGGCATGCAGGGATAAGGCATTTGATACAGTTCCACAGTGCTACCTAATGAATAAAATATGAGCATACAGAATATCGAACCAGCTGTGTGACTGGAGTGAAGTTTTTCTAGTAAACAGAATACAGCGTGTCATTCTCCGTGGAGATAAGTCTTCAGATGTAAAAGTAAATTTGGGCATACCTCAGAGGAGTGTTACAGGACCATTATTTTCACAATGTCAGCATACACACAGAACTTGAGAAATACTTTGCTCTTTCAAGCAGTCGAGGATGGCATCAGTGCACAGCACTGGGCAGACATACATTTGTGATTTTTTTTTCAGACATCAGTAGTTGATGCAATAAAATCATATACCATCCTCCTCATTCACAAGGACACGGGAGAAGGCAGAGGATTCGGATAGTTCAGCATCTTCTCCACTTCCTCCTGGGTTACCCACCATTCAGCTGGTGTCATTCTATATGAGCACTGGCTAGCTGGTGGATGATCCCCAGTGTTGATATGACGTTTTACCATGTGCCTTTCGGTCTGTCTTTTCTCCACTTTGTATTTAAAAGTGTCTGAAAATTGCTGCAGAATGGCTAACAACTGTGGACAATGTCCCTTGGTCAGGCAGTTTGATAGAGCTTCCTTTGCTGCATTGCCTGTAGTTATAATGGAGCACGATTCTCAGTTGATGACACTAAGCTGTTCATCCTGGACTGTTTCAGCTGTTCTTATGTGGATACCTGTAAGGATGAGTTGTGGCTGCTTGAGACAGTTAATGATCCAAAGGCCTCCTTCACCACCTGCAGCACTTAATCTGCATCTACATCTACATACATACATACACTGTAAGCTACCATATGGTCCATGGTGAAGTGTGCCATGTGTCACTGCTAGTCATTTCCTTTCCTGAGGGAAATGACTGTCTAAAAGCCTCCGTATGAGCCCCAATTTCTTGCACATTATCTTTGTGGTCCATACATGAAATGTACATTGGCAGCAGTGAATTATTCTGCAGTCAGCCTCATATGCCTGTACTCTAAATTCTTGCAATAGTGTATTACAAAAAGAGCATTTTCTTCCATCCAGGGAGATTCCCATTTGAGTTCTTGAAGCATCTCCATAATACATTCATGTTGATTGAATCTATCGGTAACAAATCTAGTAGCATACCACTTAATTGCTTCAATGTCTTCATTTAGTTTGCCTGCTGGGGATCTCAAAGACTCAAACAGTACTCAAGAATAGGTTGCAGTAGCAATTTATACACCATCCCTATGGATGAACTGCACTTTCCCAAAATTCTCCAACAAAATGAAGTCAAGTGTTCACCTTTCCTACTACCAATATAACATGCTCATTCAATTCATATCACTTTGCAATGTTAGGCTTAGATATTTAATCAGTATGACTGTGTCAAACAGCATCCTACTAATGCTGTTTTGAAATTTAAAGGGTTGTGTTCTATACTCATTCACATTAACTTACATTTTTCTACATGTAGAGCAAGCTGCCATTCACCAAACAACTAGAAATTCTGTCAAAGCCATCTTATATCCTCCTACAGATACTCAAAGACATCACTGTCCTGTATAAACAGCTATAAATTGCAGCTCACTCTGTCTGATCATTTATGTACATAGACAGTAAGACTGGTGTTGCAACACATCCCTGAGGTACTTCTGTCTCTGTTGGACACTTGCTGTCAAGAAATATGTACTGGGTTTTATTACTTAAAAAGACTTCAAGCCACACACAAATCTTGGAATCTAAACCATATGCTCAGACCTTCATCAACAGTCTGCAGTGGGGCGCCGTGTTAAATACTTTCCAGAAATGTAAGAGAATGGGATCTGCCTGTTGCCCTCCACCCATGATTTGTGGGATATCATGTGAGAAAAGAGAAAGCTGAGTTTTGCACCAGTGATGGTTTTTAAATCCATGCTGATCTGTGGACAGAAGCTTTTCTGCCTCAAGGAAATTTATTGTATTCAAATTCAGAACATGTTCAAGAATTCTATGGTGAACCATTGTTGAGGACGCGGGTCAGTAATTATGTGGGTCTGTTGTTTTTTTTTTTTTACCTTTTTCATATGCAGGAGTCACCTGCACTTTCTTCCAGTCGTTTGGAACATGGTACTTTGTGAAAGATTTGTGATAAATGCAAGCTAAGTAAGAGGCCTATATTTCATTGTAGTCTCTGTAAAACCAAATTAGAATTCCACCTGAACCTTGTGACTTATTTGTTTTCAGCTCTTTCAGTTGCTTCTGTACATCACAGGTGCCTATTTCTATGACTTTGATGTGGGAGTCTGTATGACAGTCAAACGACGGTATGTTTGTTTGATTCTCCTGCATGAATTATTTCTTAAATGTGATATTGGAAACTTCAGCTTTCCTTTTGTTGTCTTCTATTGCCACCTTAGACTGGTTGACAAGTAACTGGATAGAAGCCTTCAACCTGCTCAGTGATTTTATGTACGAGTAGAATTTTCTCAGTACAATATTCTCAATAAAATATTTTAGTGCCTTTGTTACTCGAAAGTAAGATGCAATGTTACCTCAGACATGCAGGCATGTCCAAAGGAACAGGCACTGTGGCAAGTACATATTCACTGTTGTGAATTTGGACAACCATCAGCTGTATAATCAAATGGCAACAATGAAAATTTGTGCTGGAGCATGACTCAAAACCAGATTACCCACAAATGGCAAGCAGTCACCTTACCTTTAGGCTATCTGAGCATGACTCATGGCCAGATCCATATATCATCAATCATGTCCCAAGGAACATCGCATCATGTTTCTCAACAATACAGGCAGTTTAGTATCGTATTTATCCACTGACACTGGGCAAGCAACTTTCAATTAAAATATCTCCCTGTATGGGGATATACATAACTGACGTACAAGAACAGGTTGTAGACACGTTGTTGATGACATATGGGAATTTGGGTCTGGCTGTGAGTCATACTCAGATAACCTAATGGTAAGGCAACTGCTCGTGATAAGTGGGAAGTTCAGGTTCGAGTCCTGGTCCATTATTTCAGCACAATTGCTTTCATATTACAGAATGTAGCCTTGTTTAGTTGATAACAAACATTTGACATTTCCGAAAAAGAAGCCCTTGAGTTGACTAACGCCTGGACAGGTTGGCCGTTAATGATGACATTGATGCAATTCCTGTCTTCCATGTAGAGTTTTTGTCTGTGGCAGCCTCACTGCCATAGATGGTTGTGCTTCACTGAGGACATTGGGGAATCATTCGCACTAAACAGTTAGCGCACTAGCACTGTTCGTGGCAAGGCACGGACACCCACATTGAACGGATGATGTCACAGTGTTGCGCATGCACAGACAACCAATCAGCTCCACCACAGACAGTTGCAGCTTGGCCTAAGACAAAGTTGCCATGACAGTGAGTGTACATTGACTTTGCCAGACCATCCTGGAACACTCGGCATACTGTGGTACAGTCTTTTAGCGAGTTCCAATTTGCGGTGCCTGTGAACTGTACCACATCATGTAGCACCCTTTGTTTTCCTCAATTTTTTGCATTGAAGGATTGCCTGAAGTAATTGTTAGGGACAATGGACCTCAATTCATGTCACATGACTTTGAACAGTTTGATGAACTAAATGGCATTTGTCGTCTAACAAGTTCTCCGTTTAACCCCCCCCCCCCCAGTCCAACAGAGAAGCAGAACGTTTTTTATGCAATTTTAAATAACAGATGGCCAAGCTTCGTCCCTTGCACACATGGGAACGGGAGCTGCAACTCTTTCTCACCTCCTATCGCTTCCTCCCATGCGATGGACTGTCACCAGCGGAACTTCTGCATGTCCACTGGCATTGAACTATGCTTCACTTGCTCCACCCACCGCAGCAACCAACGCTGCCAATGGTCCACAAGTATTGCTTTGCACCATGTGATCTTGTTCTTTACAGGGTTTTTGGCTGACATCAGTGCTGGGAGTGAGGCGAGATCCAGAAATGCATTGGCACATATATGCATCTAATTGCAGATCCCTATGGATTGCAGCGTCATCACCAGAACCAAATTTGCATCTTTCATTTGGCTCATAATTCTGCTGCTTTTATTCCCCCACATTCGTGGCCTCACAGGTGCACGTGGCCTTTGTAGCTACTCACTGGTGCCGCCATGACACCCAGGATGAGCCAATGAACATTGCAACCTCGCCTCCGCCATTGCCACTCTCTGATCCCGTGGACCTGGACCCACCTCGTCGTCACTGTTGCCATCACCATCGCCATCATTGTTCCAGGAGATGCCCTCAGGACTGGATGTGTGTCCTAAGCATTGTTTTAGGGAGGTCGTTCCTCTGCTCTTGCAAGCCAGATGGCGGGTTACAGCTGGGAGTACACTGTTCTCCACAGCTATGGCTCCCGGCTCATCTCCATGTCCAGCTTCCTGCCTCCTCCCCCCCTCCCCCTTTGTCATTAGCATCTCCAGTACATGACAACAGAGTGGCGTTTTGGGGGGGGGGGAGGGGGGAATGTGCTGGAATATGCGTTCACCAGCACACCAGTCAGCACTAGGAAACAGCTGAACTAGGCATGCCTGTGACAAGAAAAGACCAAGTCACGTCCCCAGGCTATGTGCCAATAATGCTGCCTGGGCAGCATGCATATAGGTCGCCACCGACTGTGCTGGCTCACTCTCTCAATCTCTCTCAGCACTTCAGAACTTTGCATTGGGACTCAGTTCACATTACTCACTGTACTCTAGTCTTCCACAGTGATAGTCATTGCCTCTCAGCTTAGTTAACTGTGAGGGAATGTTAGTCATCATGTGTAATTATGATATGCACATGGAAGAGATTCAAGAATTAGTACATGTTAGTTGATTGCACTGTTAACCACTGATCTTCGGATTGGACATCATTGAAGTTAAGTACTCAACTGGTTCCTGAAATAAAGTGTATTTTAACCACATGTGCATTTTGTGTTGTAGTGAGAAGAAACTGGCTACCACCTATTATACCACCCTCTCCTCATCCAGCCAGGAACTGTAAAACATTACAGAGGAATGGATGGTATTTCTGTACAGAGACAAGGAATGGTTATGGCATGTTTTGAAATTACCTCAGGCAGCGTCCGCGGCTTGTGGTCTTGCAGTAGCATTCTCGCTTCCCGCACACAGGGTCCCGGGTTCGATTCCCGGCAGGGTTCAGGGATTTACTCTGCCTCAAGATGACTGGGTTTTGTGTGTCTTTCATCATCATTTCATCCTCATTCACTTGCAAGTCACCGTAGTGGCGTTAAAGAACTTGAGGAGTGGTGGCCGAATCGCCCCGTGAGGGGTCTCCCGGCCACCAATGCCATACGCTCATTATTATTACCTCAGGCAGTGTAGGGTGATGGGCTTTGTCTCATAGCTTGACTATAATTGTCTACAGTTGACTTTTGTGGGTATAACTGTTGTGATGGTTGATATCTAGCAACATAGTAGTTGTTGAAGAGTCACCTTCCTTCTTTGCAGTAGCGTACAATTATCTAGGGCTTCCACAGAGGCATTGTAACTGCCTTCCGAAAGTCTGTTCTTTGGTGGGGCATTGTGTTTGGTGAAGGGATTGGTGATACATATATTGGTTGACTGCAGGGTTGTCATTTGATGGCTGCAACTTAAGTCCAAGTTGGCCCTGACCATTCTTCATGGTGCATCTGAGTGTTGGCAGAGATTGGTGCCAAAAGTCAACACACCTAACATTCAACGTTCTCTTTTACCTCTTGGCGTATGGGGTTGATATTCATGGCAGCTATCTCTTGTATGCTTGGTTGGCATTTCTGGCTCTCATAAACTGCTGTATCTCTCCTTTTACTACCTGGCATATGAGAGAGGCAACGTCATGGTGGTCTTCCACAACTGCCGCAGTGACCCTATTCAGGAGTTGGTCATACTGCTTATGTCCACTCTTTTCTGTTGCATTTCCTTGATACACTGGCACAACTTGATGAATTCCTCAATTATTGTGTGATCCTTTACCAGAAGAACTTGGTTCATGTCTTCTGTGACTCCTTTACTTAAGTGTGAGATTTTGTCAGCTTCTGTCATATTCGGTTTCACAGTGAATCATAGGGCCAAAACATTCCGTATGTAAAACTGTGTCATTTCCCAATGATGTTGGGCCTTCCCCTTCAATTGTTCTTCTGGTAAGTGGACTTGTTGCTGGTTGTCACTAGCAGTACACCCTGTAATTTGTCCCAGCTATGAACTTCTCCTCATTGTAAATGCTCTGACACTGTTATTGATAGTAACTTTGTAGACAAATCTAGGGAAAAAGTCATATCACAAAACCAAATAGTAAGTGGGCTATCTGATCATGACCTGCAGCATCTTGTGTTACATGTTGAAATTTGTCAGGATAAAAAAAATTAATTAAATCTGAGTACAGGAGGGTAACAAATCAGTCATAAACTGAGAATTTTGGGAGATTGCTCAAAGACATAAACTGGTTAGATTTTTACAATACTTCTGACTCAAGTGGAAAATGCAAAGTATCCATTAATAAAGTTACTTCCTCTTTCAAAAATTGTTTTTCTCTAAGATAACTCAAATCAAACAGAAGTATAAAAGTAAACCATGCATTAAACAAGGAATAAAGATATAATGTTGGTCAAAAAGGAGATTGTATCTACTGTCTAGGAACAGCTCTGATGTTAGCATTGTAACACATTACAAAGAGTATTGCAAAAGTATTGAAGCAAGTAATCCAGAAATCTAAGCAGCCTAATTATGATAGAAAGATATTTACATCTGGTAACAAAATAAAAATGATATGGGATATAGTGAAGACAGAGACAGGAGGGGCCAAAAAAGAAGAGGAGCAGATAGCTCTAAAAATAAATGAGACATTTGTAACAAGTGCGTGTAGTGTTGTTGCAAACCTTTAAAACAAACACTTTGTTTCTGTTACTGACAGCTTTGGGTTATCAGGTTCAGTAAACAGTACAATGGAGTATCTGAGACCAGCCTTTAACAATAACTTCAGTAGGATGAAAGGACACTCACTTCTCACAGAGAAGTAGCATCCATCATAAAAATCTTTAAAATCAAAGTATTCTAGTGGTTATGATAACATATCAATTACATCAATCAAAGAGTGTTCATGTGAGTTGCATTCTGTCTTAAGTTATTTGTGTAATCAGTCTCTTGTCAGTGGAACATTTCCAGACTGGCTACAAAATGCTGAAGTCAAGCCTCTTTACAAGAAGGGAAAAAAGAGATACCATCAGACTATTGGTCAATTTCAGTTTTGCCAACTTTTCAAAAATATTTGAAAAGGTGGTGTTAAAATGTGACCTTAAGCATCTGACTGCAAGTAATGTGCTGTCCAAGTCACAGTGTAATAAAACATGGAGAAAATGTTTATGTGACGTTTGGGATGTGTATCACAGTTTAATACAAGAAAAATGACGTTCAGTCACTATCTAATTATTTCATACCACGTTTTACAACATATTACCAGCATTCAAATAACCTTCCACCAGTTTTATAAGTATCTTGCATAATCCAGGGTGCTGCTTCTTGATGCTGCCGTAAATTCATTTTGATGTTACTGCATCATCACATGGATATTATGAAATGGTCAAAATAAGTTTCAGTAGTTATAGTTTCCAAATGTTTTTATTTCACATGCTAGATGTTCAGCGGTGAACATGTTTTACATTGTAGAACTTACATCTGTAGGCGCCCTGGTGGTCCCGGTCGCCTACGGTGGACTGGAAGCCTAGCGGTGACCTCTCCAGTTGTCAGGATGCTAGGAAAGACTGTGGACGCATCAGAAACACCAAAGAAACATTCATGACAACTTTATTCCTGCCAAGTACAATGTGGCCCGCGTAACACAGGCTGGCTGAGCTTGGTGATATCAACGACCTTCCCCGAGTCCTTGCTGACTCGTAGCGATGACACCAGCTCCAGGCTGCACCAGTCTTGCTAGCGCAGCGCCTCGTGCTGTGACATAGCGGCAGAATGCCCTTACTTTGGCCGCGAGTGGCTGGCGGTGCCCGGCTGGCGGACAGCAGGCCGCTGCGCGTAGGAGGCTCTGGGTTGGAGTCACGGTGTTGTCGGCACGAGAGGTGTTCTCGCAGTGTGGAGTGTACTCTATCCCACCCCGTCTTCTTCCCTGCTCCTCCTGGTGACTCGTCTGCGGTGGACGGGCGGAACGGGCTGCAATGCCCCAGCGTCGTCGGCTCACCCGGTTGTGACGGCAGATGCACAGGGCCTAGGCCCCGCACGATCTCGATGACGGCTCACTGATGTGGTCAGCATTGGTGGTGAGCGAGTATGCCGCTGTGTCTGCTAATCGTGGGTTGATGATTGACAGCGGCAGCAGAGAGGACCAGAGCTGGTACTGTCCCCTCACGTCTGCTGCTGGATGGGCCGCCCTTACTGCAACATCTCCTTCATAAAGATTAACATGTCGATCACCGAACTGAGCACTACGCAGCATCCCAGTACACATCTAACTGCAAGTCTAACTGCGAGTGTCTTGTTCCTATCAAAGCTGGCGTATTTAAAGGAAGCACGAGCAACATCCTTACGTCATGCTCGTTTGTAATGAACGCATTCATTCCACTTATACTGCTGACTTATCTGTTGTACTCGCCCCGTAGGTGTTCTTGTGACAGAGTTACGTGTTTTTACGGCAGACTTATGTAAAGTTGTGAAATGCAATACAGCTGACGCTGTATCTCTGTCTTACACTCTACAAAAGTCTCCGTCTAACACAAACCTGCATGCTAAGCAATTCTCTCTCGCCTGTTGTGCGTAACCAGGCCATTGCCCCTGTGTGACGACACATTCCGATACATGCGCAATCCTCTTACCTCTTGGCTAACCTACCGCCTCTGGCTCTCGGCATAGGCAACAAAATTTTGACAACATTCCACGTTTCCAACTCTTTACTATTCCACGACACTACACATCTTCCAGTTATAAAACAGTTTACACTGTGACAAAGTTTGACTACATGCTGTTGATACAAAATTCGGCTTAAGACTGAAGTATGGCAGCATACAAATCGCCTCTCTTTATATTGTTTTAAACAATTACTATCGTTGTTACATAAGAACAATTAAGACTTTTTACATACATCTTTCCAAATTACATAGAAATTTTGCATAGAATAAAAGTGAATAATTCCATACAAAGACAGGAAAGAATCAATTTGTATTAAGACTATAAATTACATGTTTTATTATTGCAACAATGTATTTCGTTAATTTGCATATAGTAATTAACTGACTGAAACAAAAATCATGCTAACATTTTCAGGTATACAGAGTGATTAGTTTTATCAAATGAAAGGCCTATATGCAACTAATTTACATTTCTATATGGTCAGAATTACAGTTCTATTGACTAACATCAATTAAAACATGAGTATGATTGATTCTGACTGAAAAATCATTGTGTCATACTTTTATTAGGGATTGAAACAATTTCTGGCTTCAAAACATAAAAACAGCTGTCTCTCTATGACTTGGAAATATTGGAACTTTAATCGTTAATTAATACGTAATTACAATAGGGAAATCGTTCCTACCATGTGCCTGAAGTTTGTATTGTGTGTAAATTATGATGGTACATTAGTTTTCAATCCAACATTCTTTCCTTCATTCCATTTACAGGTGAGAGCCAGTGTAAACAATATCAAAACAACAGTTTAAATTAGTGTAACTTTCAAATATTGTATATATGCCCTCTTTGGAAGAGTGGAGATGAGATTGGAATAGGATATAGGGTCCCAAGGAGTTGTGGTATCACAAAATTTTGGGTTCTTTAAGGATTCCGATATAGAGAAGGCGATTTACACATAAAGTGAGAATGTCCTCAATTCATTAGATAACAAATTAGAGCCTGCTGACATTACCTGTGACCTGTCAAAAGCCTTTGGCTGTGTGAATGACAGCATTCTCTTAAGCAAATTAGAATGTAATGATGCCACCGGCAGTTGTGTGAAATGGTTTGAGTCTTACCTAACCAACAGGAAACAAAGGGTTTGTTACCAAATACCTGTGGAGTAAGCAGTCAGTCTTCATCTGATTGGGAATTAATTACATCTGGAGTTCTTCAAGGTTCCATCTTTGGTCTATTGCTTTTTCTTGTGTACACTAATGACCACTTGACTGCTCCATTTCCAGATGCAAAGTTCGTTTTGTTTGCAGATGATACAAAGATTGCAATAAGTAACAAGTCAAGTACAGAGTTAGGAATTGCTGCTAATCAAATTTTCACTGACGTTAATAAACGGTTTAAGGCTAATTCACTGTCATTGAACTTTGAAAGACCCACTATATGTAGTTCAAAACCTGTAAGAGATTTCCTTCCAGTGTGTGTATAACATATGAAGACATACAGACTGAAGAGGTTGAGAGTGTTAAATTTCTGGGGTTACAACACGATAATAAAAAGTCAATTGGAAAGGGCATACCACAGAATTGCTGAAGTGCCTGAACAAGTCTATATTTGCAGTGAGAATGATGTCAGATGTAGAAGATGTAAATATAAAAAACTTGCATTCCTGTGTGTCATATGGGATTATATTCTGGGGTAACTCATATTCTGGCTAACTCGTCAAACTGAGCAAAAGTTATTAGCATGTAAAAGCGTGTAATAAGACTCATTTGTGGTGTAAATTCAAGAACATCATGAAGAAACATGTTCAAATAACTTTGTATTCTAACCACCGCTTCTTAGTATATTATTCCATAATGAAATTTGTTGCAATAATATATCTCGATTTCCAACCAATAGCTCAATACATAGTATCAGTACTAGGAATACGAACAACCTACTTGTGGAAGTAGGTACGGTGGATTAAATGAATACGCTAAGATTCCACATTTAGAGGTAAGTACTTTAATAATCGGCTTGATACTGCTATACATTAACACACAATCAGTACAATTCAAATCTTCGCAGTGAACTGAAGGTCTGTGCGCTATCGGTCACAAATCCAAAGAAGGCAGTCCAAAGATAGGTCACTTGACCGATTGCATGCCCCTTGCAAGTGTAGAGCTCTTGAGCACTTGTGGCATTATTCGGGGGGAAGGCGTCAGGGACACTGTGCACAGACGAAGAACCAGGAGCAGTAAGTACATCTGGATCTGTAGACAGGGCCTGTTCGAATCGCTGCTGATGCAAGGGGGGCGGGAATGATGTGGCCTACACATGAGTGGGTTGAACCATCAGAGTCAGTCGGAGGGGGAGGGGGGGGAGGAGGATTGACTGGGATGATGACAGTTAGAAGGCCTGTAGCATTGATGAAAGAAGAGATTGCATTAAGCTCTGTGCCTGGAGGGAGTTTGAGGTGTTTGATGATAGAAATGGAAGAGGTGGGAGGGTCGTCAGCTGAGTGGCGAGGGGCGTTAATGGTGAAAATGAAATTATTACATACCTGTAGAGAGATGTCATCTGGGGCAAAACGGGACACATCTTTTTGGAAGGTAAAATAGCTAGGGAGGATAGGGGGTAAGGGGTGAGGAAGTGGAACCCTCGCCATCAGGGCTCGGGCTTGGGCTCGGGCAGCCTGGAATTGGAGCTGGTGCCAAACAGCCATTGGGAGGCGAGACATCGGTGTCGGTGGAGACCTGTATGCAGCTCAACAGGAGCAGGCTCATCCAGAGCGTTGTCAACAATGGTCCATGCTCGCTTCAGTTGAACTGAAAGGGCGAGAGGTCGGTCACATAGGAGGATGTCAAATACATTCGTTGTAAGGGCTAACACTTTATGAGGACCGGAATATGGGCATTGTAAAGCTACACATACTGAGTCATTGTGTAGCATCACATAACTGCACTTGTTTAGTTCCTTGTGGGTAAACAGGTTTGGAGTTGAGTGAGAACCGGGAGGCAGCACACGCTGTTGAAAAATATGGGAGCGCACCTGCTCTACTAGGGGAGGGAATTCAGTGTCTGTGCCAGTTGAGGCAAGTCTTCAATGAACTGGGCTGGAAGGACCAGCAGTTTGCCATAAAATATTTCGGCCAGGGAGGCCTTGAAATTGTCCTTAAAGGACACACAAATACCCAGGAGAACCCAGGGCAATGCATCAGACCACGGGGAATTGTGGCGCATCAGATTGGCTTTTAAGGTCCGATGCCATGGCTCCAAGAGACCGTTACTTTGGGGATGGTAGGCAGTAGTCAGGAATCACGTCACCCCACAGAGTTCACATAATTTGGAAAAAAGTATAGATTCAAACTGTTGGCCTTGATCTGTTGTAACAAAGGTTGGGCACCCAAAGCAAGAAATCCATGTGGCTACAAAATAATGAATAACAGAGTCTGCAGATACATCCACCATAGGGGTAGCCTCCACCCAACAGATCGCCCTATCGATAATTGACAGGGTATATCTACAGTTTTGTGAGGGGGTCAGTGGACTGACCAAATCAAGGTGTACATGTCGGAAGCAACCTCGGAGTACATGAAACCTGCCATTCGGGGGTTGTGTGTGCCTACCGACCTTTGGGCATTGGCATGCAATACATGCTCATGTCAAGTCACAACACTGAGTTTTAATTCTAGGCCACATAAAGCACTCAGTGACAAGCCTGGTCATGGCCTTGATGCCTGGGTGGGTGAGTTTGTATATGGCGTTGAAAATCTGTCGTCTCACGGATGATGGACGGGGTGAACCAGTTGAGATGTCACACTGAAGTGGGACGCTTGACCCATGGAGTGTGTGAGGCTCGATCTTAAGAGCCATGGAATTGTCTGTGAGTAATTCCACTATTTCTTTGTCATGCTGTTGCGCTCGAGTGAGTGTGTCAAAGTCAATGACAATACCTATGGCAGAGATGCGGGAGAGATAATTGGCCACTACATTGTCTGCTCTCCGTATGTAGCGAAAGACATTTATGTATTGGGAAATAAGGCCCATGTTGCATGACCTGTGGGGAAGGAGGCCGGCAGGTGGGTTGCATAAAGCATCTGTGAGGAGATGGTGGTCAGTGAATGCCATAATTTCTCTACCCTCAATGTCTTCATGGAAATAACATATAGCCTCATACACAGCAAGTAGCTCCCAGTCGAATGCCAACCATTTCTTCTGGGAGGGCAATAACTTTTTTTGAGAAGAAACATAGGGGTTGTACCTTGTCACTAACATGCTGTTACAGGACACCAATCAAAGAATCGTTGGTGTCTATGGTGACGGAGATTTTGGCATCTGCGACTGGATGAGCTAAAGTGATGGCTTGCGTGAGGGCCTGTTTCAAATCTGTGAATGTGTGCCCCATATCCCTGGTCCACAGTACTTTGTATGTGCCTTTTGTATGTGGGCTAGACAGAGCATCTGTTGGTGGTGTTTGTAGTGATGCAGCCTTACGGATGTGGCGATGGAAGAAGTTAATCACCAAAAAACATTGCAAGTCGTGGTATGTTTCAGGTGGGGTTAGCTGACTAACCAGCACAATTCTGTCTGAAGTGAGTCTAATACCCACAGCCAACACTTCGAGGCCGAGACCGAAGTGGATCAGAGTTGTGTTTTGTCCTCGTTGATTACTACACCATTATCAGAGAGGGTACGAAACACTGCCTTGAGATGGTGTTCATGTTCTTATGCTGATGATGGAAAAAATTAAAATATCATCGAAATATACATAGCAAAATGGGAATGCAAGAAGGAGGGAGTCCAAGAAGCATCGCCATGTCTGCGCTACACTCTTTAAACCATATGGCATGTAACAATACTCCAAAAGGCCAAAGGGTGTGATGATAGCAGTTTTATGTGTGTCATCAGAGTGCATCAGGATTTGATGATATGCTTTCTTGCAATCTACCTTGCTGAAGATCTTAGAACCACTCGGTTGTTGTGCAAAGTCCTGTATATGGGGAACTGGGTAATTGTCCAAAATGGTTCTGTCTTTTAGGCTATGGTAATCCCCAAAGAGCCTGAATGAACCGTCTTTTTTTTGGTGCAAGTCAAATTGGTGATGACCAATTGCTGGATAAGGGGCGAACAATCCCTGCAGTTAAAAGTTCCTGACTTTCAAGACTTAGCGATCTTGCGTTTTTGAGGCTTCAGTCTCCAAGCTTTATATCTAACACAGGGGCCGTCGTTAGTGTTCAATTTATAACACACACCACTGGTGACAGCCAAATCACTTCGCAACTGGGGGTGAGAATCACACTGTTCACTAGGTGAGACAGGAACACTGACCTTAATATCATCCATTGCATAGTGGTCGGCGTCAGTGGCAGGTGGCAAGGTTGAACAGCTGGTGCTGCAAAGGCTGGAGATCTCACATCTGGCTAGGTCAAGGGCATGAGTAGTGCCCTTGATGAGTCTTTGTAACATGGCTTGATTAGTTTGGAGGTCGTTAATCTGTTTGCATTGAACTATAACATCACAAGTTGCATTCGCGAGTTTAGCTGTAAGCAGAACACACTAGGCTATCAAAGAGCTAAGACAATTGTCACGAGGGGGCGGGGGTTGCACTTGAGAGGCAGATGTGAGAGGGATAGTCGTATCAGTAGGTAGATAATGCAGGGTATTGTCTGACGTATTGATAAAAAATGTATGGTGGCGTAGGAAATCAATGCCTATCACTGGGTAACTGACTTCTGCTTACATGAATGTCCGTGGAACCTGCAGAAAGGTGGATAATTTCAACATGAGTGGAGCTGTACCAGTCACATTGATGTTTGAATCATTTGTAGCCTGTAGTAATATAGGTGAGGGTCACAGATGCAGAGGTGTAAATGATGGGGGAATGACGCTTTTGTCAGCCCCACTATCAATCACTTTTGGTTAGTGGTAGCATCGAGCACATAGAGGTATCCACCGATGGGTGAGGCAATATGTGCTGACTGCTCATGACTGTGGCACCATGTATTTTTTGTGCATGACGAGGCATCTAATGCAACTCGCATTTCACATTTTTTGCCATGCATGGTGAGCAACAGTTGTAGGTGATGTCACCGAATTTGGCATGAAACCAGCATAAGGGATAACGTGGGTGCGGTTGAGTGGCCATAGTAGTTCTGGCGGGTGCTGCTACGCTGCACATCATGTCACTGGAGGCTGCCGAGGGGGGTGGCAGGATACAGTGCATGAGGTTCATGATTTAGGCCACCATATGGAAGCACTTGCACTGTCTGCTAGCTACGTGGGTGAGCGCCTCTGATACCCGGTTGTGGAGGGGGTGGTACTTCGTTGACGTCACTTGACTGAGTGGGGGAAGCTGGAATGTGAAATGTAAATTTGTGCTGGTGAACTATCTTGAAAGCGTGGTTGGCCACTAACAGTTTCTCCTCGAGCGAGCTCAATGTTAGAGGCAAGAGTTGTAGTTGTAATGTTTCCGAGAATTTCATTAACAAGATTGACCAAAGTGTTGCGTCTGGCAGAAAGTCAAGTGTTGCAAGGCCATGTAGATGATGCCACAGTTGCCTAAATGTTCCTTGTGAATAATGTGGAGAATGATCTCATCAGAATATAGCAACAAACGTTCACAGATAATAAATTTACCATTTATGTATTGCAGAGGGGGAGGGCAGATGCACCACAATATCACTGAGTAAGTCCAAATGGTTGTGTAAATGGCTGGTGAGGCACATGAATTTTGATTCCTTGTAGTGGACACCAGTAGCATGAAAAATAGAGTACACAAGTGCAAACCAGGTGTTTGGTTGGTCCTTTGCAAAAGTAGGCAATTTTGGAAATATGGCTTGCAGCACATCTTATAACATAATGTTACTTAGTGGTTGATTGTGCATAACTGTTTGTTTGGTTGTGGTAACACTGGAGAGAGCGGGACGTGGGATCCCAGAAATTTGACCAGGGAGGCTAGGTTCCTGTTGCATCCAGGGTGCTGGGAAGTGTTGTGGTGAGGTAGTAGCATCTTCTACATTGATAGTTCACTGCTTGTAATGCATGGTAAGTGCAGGAAAGAGCTGTAATTTAGTCAGAAAAGTGACTGGTGCACACAGCACGGCAGACTCGACCTTGGCCGAGGCAAGACAGCAGAAATCGACGAACCCATGTTTTACGAAATTGGGTGCAGTATATGTCGGAGAACGAGGAACATTTTGTGGTACATTATTCTCTTATTTGAAATGTCCATACATGTAAGAACGCACAGTCTGAGGCAACATGACAGCGGCCATATGGGCCTTGTTAACCTGAGTCAAAGCACTCACAGGCACAGTAGAAAAATGATGAAAGTTTGTGTTCAGGTGTTCTGGTTGCATAGCTGGAAGCTGTGGTGGCATCTGGTTCACTGATAAGTAAGGTGCTTGAGTTGCGGTAGGTGAAGGTAGCTGCTGTTGGCTGTTGAAAGGCCACATGGTGTAGCAGCAAAAGATATGCAAAAAAACGTGAAAACGGTTTGGAGCACTTGTCGTCGGGGTCATCAGTGTGGATGTAGGTGCAATGGCTTAAATGAATACAGTAAGAGTCCATGTACAGAGATAAGTACTTTAATAATCAGCTTCATATCGCTTTACATCAACACACAATCAGTACAATTCAAATCTTCACAATGAACTGAAGGTCCAAAGCACTATCGGCCACAAACCCAAAGAAGGCAGTACAAAGGTAGGTCACTCGACCGATTGCAGCGCTGCCACATACATAAAGATCTAAAATCATTTACCTTGGTCCAAAAAGGGGTCCAATATTCAGGAATATTCATTTTCAGTACATTGCCAGCAACAATAAAAAATATGGTTTCAGATAAAGCACAGGTTAAACACAGTTTGAAAGACGTTTTGATAGGCAGTCATTCTACTCCATAGATAAATATCTTAACAGGGACTGTTAGGCCAGCTCAAATAAAAATGTCTTTTAGATTTCAATTTTGACAGCACTTGGTCACAAGTCAAGATTAGGTATTTTGTGTACAATAAATTTATTAAAAGTGCATACTATGTTTCATTCTGACAGGTTATTAATTCTGTATATGTTAGCAGTTCCACTTCACTGTGATGTATTCACATATTTTGACAATCTCCTGACAAATGATCAGGGTAGTGAGTATTATATTCAGATGTTTCATATTTCTTTATTTTAGATTTTCTAACATGTTCCACACTCATGAGAATCATCCCATTTTTGGATCTATGGAAATAAAACTGAATCCAATCTAATCTGTGAATCATGTTCAAACCACTGCTGGGCAGTGCTGACCAAGTAAAAATGCACATTTACCAAATACATCATGTCATCCCACCTGTTATATTTGGTGATTGAGTCAATCCTTTCAGCCATTTTGTTGGGTTCTGATCAGTGCCTCCAGAAAACACTGATGGATGCCTGATGTGCTTGCTGCTATTTTGGAATTGATTGGTTTTCTGAATGTATGGACTGAGGCTACAATATTCTGCTTTTATTCTGGTTTCAGTCTGTGTAGGCAATTGCTTCTATGTTGCCTAATTGGATCCATGGTGACCTAGTTGTTTTGAAGTTCCTGGCATGCGTGCCAAACAGTGTCACAACATAACCACAGTCAGTCTCAATCTGGAAGTAAGGTCAACAATGAAAGTATGTTTTTTGTGAACACCAACATACAGACAGAACATAACTGAATTCTTGGATGGAGAGTGCTGCTCGTGGTTGGGCCTGATTTGGTGACCTGCAGCACACCAGCCAGCAGCACTAACCACTATGCCATGTTTCCTGCAGCAGTCATGGCAATATCTCTTTGTTTCCACATGAGGGAGGACACTCATGAGATAATTTTGCAAACTTGGTTGATAAGCTCTTTCCAACTGAGTCTAGCATAGATATGTATTCCTAAAAGTTTAGCACATTTATTTTCTCTATTCTTAGTCAATCCTGATAAGGCTTTTGTGTTTTATCTGGATTACAAACAAGTTTATTGGCTGCTAACAAATTTAATGCACACTCAAGAGCTCCTAGTGTAATCTTGACAAGAGTTTGCATACATAATGTGAAATATGTTAAGTTGTATCATCAAGATAACAGACTGCAGACTGTGATGCACAAGGCGGCAGGTTATTTTTAGTCACAATGAAAGAGAAGAGGCCAAGGACAGAGCTCTGTAAAACACCAGTTTTTACTGAGGAGGAATGTTTCAACCCAAAGCAAACTGTCTTCTGTTGTTCATGTAGAAGTAATTACTACTAATGTAGATTTTTGTACACGAAAATACTGCAATTTTGATAGTAATCTTGTGACATTATGAGCTGCTTGGCTGAATTATTTTCTGTCACGTCACTGTGACTTCCCGGGGCCAACAGATTGCTGTACAGTTGGACCGGGGAGTTGGTGTGTGTTGCACCGAAGGTGGGGTGATATGAGGTGGCGAGCAACCAGCTGTTGAATGGCTCCAGGAGCTGGCAGATTGTTGTGTACAGTTGGGCTGGGGGTTAGTCTGTGTTGCAGTGAAGGTGTAGATATGAAGTGGTGTGCGACCAGCTGTTGAGTGGCTGCAGGGTTTTCCAGCAGATACTGGCTTGGCCAGAAAGGCCCACATGAGTGAGGAATGGAAGCCATTGTGAATTGACAACTGAAATATCAGACTGAAAATACTATAAATTCACATAAAGTGTTAAAATTACTTACAAGTATGTTACAGAGAATCCAAAGACTCTGTTAAAATTGGCAGAGTCTATAGACTCCAACAAAATTAACACAAAGTCATACAGCTTATGGTTTAATAAATATTATTGTTTAACGTATGGAACACCAATAGAAAGGTATTTACATCAGTTACACAGTGAGACGGCTTGGTGATGCAGTTATTGCACATATAAATTGTTAAAAAATTGCTACACAAGCTGTGACATCGTCGCGAAAAGACAGTGACCCGTATATGTAAACAGTTTCCTTTAATTTATGTCACTGGTCACAGACTGTTTGATAACAGATGCAGTATGATGCCACTAGGGCTGCAGTACATTAGGTCTTTGTTTTTATGAAACAGATCTGATGATGGTCATTAAAGACCGAAACCAGTAATCTGTTATCAAACAGTCTGTGACCATTGACGTAAATAAAAGAAAAAAAAAAAAATACTAGCCCAGCTCCATACCTTTCAATGATGCAGCGCTCCTGCCTTTTGGTGAGTCATCTCCTTTATTCCTAAATAATATGTAATTCTCAACCAGAACTTTCCAAACATATTATTAAAAAAATATTATTAACTGGTTTTGAAAAACTGTCTGAAATAGAGTTCTCCATATGTAAATAAATTAATAACATATTGTTCCATTTTGAATAAGTAACTGGCAGTAACTATTTGTGTAAATAGATTTTATTACATTTATTAATCTTAATACTGTTTAGTTTGACCAGCATAGTACTGCAATAGTACACAGAAGTCACCATGCATTCGACTTGAGCTGGGCCATCAGCTCAGTACAAGTATAATTTATGTAATTTTTGTTGAAAACTTACGACTATATGCATAACAAAAATGGCATACGAGGTGCGACAATAAAGTAATGAGACTGATTTTCTTGGCAAGATGTGGCAACCCTGCAGGCTTGCTTAGGCACAATATCTTTGACCTTGGTCTACAAGCTGCTTCTAGTCCAAGCAGCACATCAATGTAACTGCTCAGTCATGAGTTGTGCTGTAATAAGTTAACAAGTGCTTGTGTCTCTCATCATGCATAATATTGTGCGGTATGCCACTTCTTTTTGCATTAAATTGGGTGAAATTGCGATGACAACTTACAGTAAGCTTCAGAAGGCTTTTGGAGAGGAGGTTATGGCATAAAATGTTTAGTGAAGGCAGAATGAATATTGAAGATGAAGACCGTAGTGGACGACCATCAACCTCACGAACAGATGTCAACTTGGCCAGGGTGTGTGAACTTGTACGATCTGATCGAAGATTGTCCATGAAAATGATTGCAGAAGGACTGAACATCAATCAAGAAACAGTTCATCTAATAATAACAGAAGATCTTGGTATGAGAAAGATTTGTGCAAAAAAATGGTCCCCACAAATCTCACACCACAACAGTGAGAAACACTGAAAAATGTCAGCAGCCGATCTGTTAGAGCAAATGGAAATCAATCCATAATTGTTGAGCCGTGTTATCACTGGTGATGAAAGTTGGTTTTTTCAGTATCATTCAGAGACAAAATGCCAAAGTTTGCAGTGGTGGTCAAAGGGATCACCCAGACCAAAAAAGCTCGCATGTCAAAGTAAAATGCATGCTTTTGTGCTTCTTTGGTCCCAAGGGAATTGTTCATAAAGAGTGGGTGCCACCTGGACAAACAGTTAACCAGTATTACTACAAAGGATTTTAAAAAGACTTTGTAAAAGAGTTCTTCGTGTCCGTGCCAACATTGCTGATAAGTGGATTCTGCATCATGATAATGTGTCATCCCATACTGCTCTGTCACTACAGCAATTTTTACCCTCCAAACAAATTTCAGTACTACCACAGCCACCTTACTCACCAGATATTGCTCCGTGCGACTTTTTCTATTTCCAAGAGTCAAAACGGCGGTCAAGGGACACCGTTTTCAAACAACACAAGATGTCCAAAAAGCTGTGATGAGGGTCTTGGAGGATATTACAGAAGATGAGTTCCAGAAATGCTACCATCAATGGCAGAAGCACTGGAAAAAGTGTGTGCAATCAGAAGGGAACTACTTTGAAGGAGACAACACTAAACTTGACTAAAACAGTAAGCAACATTTTTTTCACATCAGTCTCATTACTTTATTGTCCCACCTCACAGATACATAAGAAATTAAGAAATTATGAGTATCTTTATTACATATTATGGTGCAACATGTCGATTCTACAGAACAATGTGTTCCACTTCTAATCACTCAAGCCAATGAAAGGAGTTTGTGAAAACTGTAAACATTGTTCAGATTATTGTTAAGTGTGGAACATTCACTGTGGTTTTGTCACTGGATGCAAAAGACATCAGCTGAGAACATCCATGAGACGTGACAGTGAGTGCACATCTCCGTCTGCTGTGGAGGCCCACTTTTACTTTGGCATTGCCTTGGAAGTCACAGACCAATGGATGCGGGCAACAGCATCAGTACCAGAACAAATTAAGAATATACATTGAATTGTCATTTTGTATGGTCAAATCAGTACATAAATATGTGCTGTGATCTATTGTGAGTTACAAGTTAAGAATGATCTCTTCATCCACAACTGTAAATGAAGCTGTACTGTGTAAATGCTGCAGTTTTACACGTTCCAGTCACATTCAGTATGACCGCTGCCTACGTTTGACATAAGTGTACAATAACCAGTCACCGACAGTAGATTGCAGCTCTATCAATGGAGGGTATGTGAAGCATGTCAGGGGATGTAGAAAATAGAGCAGTCATTATCATACAGTGGAAATTGAGTGATTTAACTGATGTCCAAAATGGCATGATCAGTTGCTGTTGGGACAAGGGTGGAAGCATTTCCGAAACGCGTAAGTTTGTAAACTGTTCACATGCCGCTGTAGTTAAAGTAAACCAATCATGACATAATGGCGCTATCAAAAGCCAGCCCCAAGGCAACTGTTGTCCACCATGGTCATAGTCGATGGGTGAACATATGTTGCAGACGGGTGAACAGACGTGCAACTGTTGATCAAGTGACAACCCAGATGAACCAAAGGACTACCAACAGCGTCTCCTCAACGACTGTACAGTGAATATTGCTGCTTATGGGCCTCCACAGCAGGTGCCTTGTTCATGCAGCCATGCTTACTGCTGTTCATTTGCAAAGAAGGCTGGAATTTGCACACCAGTACCACAACTGGACTTCAGCTATGTGGCAACAGGTGGCTTTTACAGATGAATCTCTTTTCATGCTCCACTGGACAGATGACCGTTGGTGTGTACGCCATGAAGGGTCTGAAAGCAAACACCTTGCAACAATCATCACAAAGTTCTAGGCTGGAAGAGGGAATATTATTGTTTAGAAGGCAAAATGGATTAATACAAGCATGCATCTATCTCGGGGACCATGTCCACCCCCACATGCAGTTTGTTTTCCGTCGACATGATGGCATCTACCAGCAGGACAATGTGAATGTCACACAGCTCACAATGAGGACAATGCGAATGTCACACACCTCAATCAGGTGCTTTGCACCATGGATTCAAAACTGAGAGACGTAGTGCAGCTGGCCATGACACTGGAGTTGCCCCATGGCTTGGCATCCGTGTTGATACCTTCCAGAATCTTGTTGACTCGCTTCCTGCATGTCTTGCAGTGAGCGGCCTGTCCTGTAAAATGTGTTTATTCAGACATTTTCAGGTGACTGCATTAATGTGAGTGAACAGTGTAACACAGAAATTTTATTGCAAAACTGATTATTTCATTTTAGTAGCGTGAATAGATTGGAGCCACTACAAAAGGTGAAGAAATCACTTGTCACAGTCTAGTGGCACTGAATAACAGCTTCACCACAGTGAATAACTTCAAGGGCAGCAACAGCAAGATATTTGTAATGTAAAGCCTGCTGGGGACTGGGTGTTTGTGTTGGCCTCATCATTTCATCATCATCCTCATCATTCGTGACAGTGGCTAGATTGGACTGTGAAAAAAATTGGGACTTTGTACAGGTGCTGATGACCATGCAGTTGAGTGCCCCACAAACCAAACATCATCATACCAAATCACCACTTGTACTGATTAAGGATTATTGTCATAACTCAAATGTAAAGAAAAATACTAACAATTTTTTTCCAAGATACTGTGGACCATCTATAATAGTGGATATTCCACACCCAAAAATAGTAGTCTTGGTGGTCCCAGAGACCGGCCAAGAAAAGGGATTATATAATACAGACATGTTAAAGAAGCTCATACCTGAGAAGATCTGTGATACTTTGCATATTCAGCAGTTTGACATCCGTCAAGTGACCCAATTAACTGTTTCAGTGCTGCACATTTCGGTTTCCAAGGAGCAGTTTCTTCTACTCTTTCTATTTTGTTGTCTTTAGCCTACATCTGTCTTCCACTGTCCTATCCTGCTTTTAGTGGTAGAGCAACACTGAGATGCCAATGCCCTACTTCAGAGGGACATATCATTTCTTTCTAGCAGGTAAAATAAATGAGTACAATATAACAGCTTGTGGAGATAATGACAAAAAGACAGACACATTGACAATAATGACTTCACACTTATCATAGGGATATCTTAGGATCAATTTTTGGTGCCTGTACAAGTGAAGCTGAGACAAGGCCATTCTTCAGGGTGTGCTGAATATTATTCATTCTCTGGCATCTCAGTGAAGAACCCATCACGGAGGGGATCCTGGGGTGAGGGGTGCTAGGGGATTCTGTCTCTGGGGCTCTACTGTTTTTCTCTTTTCAGTCCCAGCACACCCATTGTTAATTTTCCTTTCTTACTTCTCTGACAGTAGTACCGACTCTGTCATCCCTCTTTCCACAGTCAGATGTTTCTACAGTTGACACCCTTTTCTTCTGCAGCATTGGTAGTTAGAACCTACTAATGTAGGACAGCAGGGGGAAGTAACACATGTGCGATGACCAAATACAGACATTGTTAAGTGAGACAGATGATATTTTTGATATTAAAATGATGTTAGGCACATAATATAAAAAAGGTGGAAGTGGAAGGTAAAGGAAACCATTCCCTAAGTGGAGCATGACACAATAACATGCACATGAAAAAGTATAGTTTGGTGATTCAGTTTAGTCACTGCAACAAAGACTGTTGTTATATCTGGTGAAAGAGTGCTAATGAACTGTTTAACAAATGATGCACAAAAATGATACAAAAGACCTGAGTTATCTCTGATGAGAGAGTGCTAATGTGTAAATGATTTAAAGAAGTGAAATGAAATGACTATAGTTATTATTATTATTTATATAAAGAGATCAGTTTGTCAGTTAGAGGTGGGACTCCGTCACCTCCAAAGGTCCGAGGCATTTTGCTCTGCTTGTTGCCAGCATCATATTTAAAGTACCAGGGAAGCAGGTTGCTAACCTTACTTGCCCCGAGTCCCATTGGGTTTTACCCCTAACGGCTGAGGGACTAGCCAGTAGATTTGGTAGTCTTTGCTGTATGAGCACAAAGGTGACCACGACTCAGAATATGTCCGAGATGCCCAGTCTTATTCCAAAGTAACTGGTATCCCGACTGTCGGGACCACTTACTTGGCCACTCAAACGTTGCCCGTGGTTCATGAACTAGGACATGACTACAGGAACCCACACCATGAACTATGTAAACGAACGACTGATGTGGATAGATTTGACAGTGTCTAGCAAGAAAATTAGGATTGTGTCAGTATATTCGCATTGTGAAGGGACAGATCAAGATAAGATGGATAGTTTTTATGAGGCACTCAGTGATGTAGTTGTTAGAGTAAAGGACAAGGACAGTGTTCTGCTCATGGGTGATTTTAATGCCAGGACTGGAAATCGAACAGAAGGGTATGAAAAGGTTATGGGTAAATTTGGAGAGGATATGGAGGCCAACAGGAATGGGAAACAACTCTTGGATTTCTGTGCCAGTATGGGCTTAGTAATCACAAACTCCTTTTTTAAACATAAGAACATTCACCAGTATACTTGGGAAGGCAGGGGAACCAGATCTGTCATTGACTATATAATAACAGATCAGGAATTCAGGAAGGCTGTGAGGGACACACGTGTATTCAGGGGATTCTTTGATGACACTGATCATTATTTAATCTGCAGTGAAATTGGGATTGTGAGGCCGAAAGTGCAGAAGGTCAGGTCCATATGTAGGAGGATAAGAGTGGAGAAACTTCAGGATAAGGAAATCAGGCACAAGTACATAACAGCGAT
Source organism: Schistocerca cancellata (assembly GCF_023864275.1). Classification (NCBI taxonomy): domain Eukaryota; kingdom Metazoa; phylum Arthropoda; class Insecta; order Orthoptera; family Acrididae; genus Schistocerca; species Schistocerca cancellata. Next base: position 429,620,102 of record NC_064627.1, read on the forward strand.
CTCAGAAAGGTACCAGTTAGTTGAATGTAGTCAATTACAGTCATTGGAAAAGGAATGGACAAGGTACAGGGACACAGTACTAGAAGTGGCTAAAGAATGTCTTGGAACAGTAGTGTGTAAAAGTAGGATGAAGCAAACAGCTTGGTGGAATGACACAGTCAAGGAAGCCTGTAAAAGGAAAAAGAAGGCGTATCAAAAATGGCTACATACCAGAACCCAGGTAGACAGAGAAAGTTATGTTGAAGAAAGAAACAAAGCCAAACAGATAATTGCAGCATCCAAGAAGAAATCGTGGGAAGACTTTGGAAACAGGTTGTAGACTATGGGTCAAGCTACTGGAAAACCATTCTGGAGTGTAATTAGCAGTCTTCGAAAGGGAGGTAAGAAGGAAATGACAAGTATTTTGGACAGGTCAGGAAAACTGCTGGTGAATCCTGTGGATGCCTTGGGCAGATGGAGGGAATATTTTGAAGAGTTGCTCAATGTAGGTGAAAATGCGATCAGTAATGTTTCAGATTTTGAGGTAGAATGGGATAGGAATGATGATGGAAATAGGATCACATTTGAGGAAGTGGAAAAAATGGTCAATAGATTGCAGTGCAATAAAGCGGCTGGGGTGGATGAAATTAAGTCGGAACTCATCAAATACAGTGGAATGTCAGGTCTTAAATGGCTACGCAGGATAATTGAAATGGCCTGGGAGTCGGGACAGGCTCCATCAGACTAGACAAAAGCAGTAATCACACCAATCTTTAAACATGGAAACAGAAAAGATTGTAACAACTACAGAGGTATCTCTTTAATCAGCGTTGTGGGTAAAATCTTCTCAGGTATTGTTGAAAGGAAAGTGCGAGTATTAGTTGAGGACCAATTGGATGAAAATCAGTGTGGGTTTAGGCCTCTTAGAGGTTGTCAGGACCAGATCTTTAGCTTACGGCAAATAATGGAGAAGTGTTATGAGTGGAACAGAGAATTGTATCTATGCTTTATAGATCTAGAAAAGGCATATGACCGGGTTCCTAGGAGGCAGTTATTGTCTGTTCTACAAGATTATGGAAAAGGAGGCAAACTTTTGCAAGCAATTAAAGGTCTTTACATGGATAGTCAGGCAGCAGTTAAAAAGAGTTGACGGTAAATTGAGTTCATGGTTCAGAGTAGTTTCAGGGGTAAGACAAGGCTGCAACCTGTCTCCACTGTTGTTCATATTATTTATGGATCATATGTTGAAAACAATAGACTGGCTGGGTGAGATTAAGATATGTAAACACAAAATAAGCAGTCTTGCATATGCGGATGACTTAGTTGTGATGGCAGATTCGATTAAAAGTTTGCAAAGTAATATTTCAGAGCTAGATCAGAAATGTAAGGACTATGGTATGAAGATTAGCATCTCCAAAACGAAAGTAATGTCAGTGGGAAAGAAATATAAACGGATTGAGTGCGAAATAGGAGGAACAATGTTAGAACAGGTGGACAGTTTCAAGTACTTAGGATGCATATTCTCACAGGATGGCAACATAGTGAAAGAACTGGAAGCGAGGTGTAGCAAAGCTAATGCAGTGAGCGCTCAGCTACGATCTACTCTCTTCTGCAAGAAGGAAGTCAGTACCAAGACAAAGTTATCTGTGCACCGTTCAATCTTTCGACCAACTTTGTTGTATGGGAGCGAAAGCTGGGTGGATTCAGGTTACCTTATCAACAAGGTTGAGGTTACGGATATGAAAGTAACTAGGATGATTGCAGGTACTAGTAGATGGGAACAATGGCAGGAGGGTGTCCACAATGAGGAAATCAAAGAAAAACTGGGAATGAACTCTATAGATGTAGCAGTAAGGGCGAACAGGCTTAGATGGTGGGGTCATGTTACACGCATGGGCGAAGCAAGGTTATCCAAGAGACTCATGGATTCAGCAGTAGAGGGTAGGAGGAGTCGGGGCAGACCGAGGAGAAGGTACCTGGATTCGGTTAAGAATGATTTTGAAGTAATAGGTTTAACATCAGAAGAGGCACCAATGTTAGCACTGAATAGGGGATCATGGAGGAACTGTATAAGGGGGGGGCTATGCTCCAGACTGAACGCTGAAAGGCATAATCAGTCTTAAATGATGATGATGATGATATATAAAGAGATGTAAAATCAAAGTTTGGATGAGTTTTTAAGTAGATGTATCTTATCTTATTAATATTTGAAAGAGTAAATAAAACTTAAGAGCAAACTTAGTTATTCTCAACAGAACACAAGAAGCTACCTTTTAATATATGTAGCAAGCATTCAGATATGGAAATGAAGGAAAAACTTTCGTTCATGTATGATTACTGCATTTTTGCATCTTTTTTATGTAAGTAGAATGGGAACACTTTGATAATAAAGAATAAAGATAAACCTTATCATTTAGTAGCAATGAATAGTTCCCTGGAAGACAGTCTTTGACAAATATTTATTGGAAGGTGAAGACTTTGTAGAGAAGTATGCATGGATGTTATTAGTAACAAATTTAAACAAATGTAGGACGAGCAACATGAGGGAAAGATCATTATTAGATGATTTAATAGAATATAAATGGAAGTTATGGCATTGGAAGACGTTGTAACGTACCCTCTCTCTGTTATTGTTTGTTACTGTAGTTATGAAATTATTGTAGCGGTTTGCTTAGTTAGCCGTACTTCGGAATTTTTGACATAAAATAGAGCCTGAAACTTGCGTAATAAATACTTCGTGTGAAGTGCGATTTGCGGCATAAACAAAAATTAATTGCGGAGATGCAATCCACAGAATATTAACAGAAAAGCTTTAGAACAATGCGCACGACTGACTACACATATACAGAGGGTACGTACATTCGCGTACGAGTGGTTGCAATCTGATGAGAAAGATCTATCTTGATTTTTTTTGTGTAAAATAATTACGTCGTAACACACTCGGAGATTGCGAACGTACAATCAGGGTAGAGGCACGTACTTTCTATCATTCCCCGTGGCCTGGGTAAAAGAATTGCAATTATTTAAATTTAAGAATATTTCTTTTTCAATCGGACTCTTATTTTTATACGAAAAGGAAGATTGCATGTTCTGAATGTCTCGGCAAAAACACATCGAAATTAATCTTAGCGGCCACCAAAGGAAAGTACTGAGCACAATCACGTACCTCTATTGTTGAGCAGCGCCGTCTAAAATTCGCCTTCTCGAATTAACAGAATAATTTGTACTCCATTGGTATGGGATTTAGGCTTGATCTTGACAGAAATTATAAATCACATTTTTCATCATTTAACACCTTCATTTAACACACACATAGACATGAAACTATACAGTACGCCAGCACATCAGAACAAAAGGTAGTTAATACTAGAAGTAATAAAAGAATCTCGAAATTAGTCCTTTGTCTCTCAATGATAAAAAAAAAGTTTTTTTAGAGTATTCCTCTGGTGTGACAGCCAAATAAATTTTCTTCTTGTATCTTTGAGATTAAATTACAACATTTTTTTTAGTTCCTTTTCATCGCCCCCTTGGGCGAATTGTCCGAAGAAATGTAATTTTCCGGGCAATGAGCCCAAACACTTAACACTTGACTGTTATACACACGTAATGGGACTGTGCTGTCAGTGTCTTTCTTCCCATATCTTCATTCTAAAAACATGGTTTTGATGCCAGTTCTGATACAAGGCAATGAGGATAAAACACATACATTAGGATATACAGAACACACGTAAAACACACAAACTTACATACTATACACACACAATCTTTTACATTGTCTTTACATCGTATTTCACATAAAACCATCACATCTGGATAATTATACACAGAATTGTTATATACTCCTTTTACCTCCTTTCTCTTCTTTTCTTTCTTTTTTTATGTCGTACAGTATACACAAAATTATTTTATTATCTCTGTACATTGTATTATACAAGGGTATTACATTGTTTTATACATATTATATCGCCGTATAAACAACCTTCTCGTTCGCATGTTAACAATAAAATTCATTTTTGATAAGTCTTTGTCTCTTGAATAAAAAAAAATTACAGGAAAGTCACATATTTAATGGAGTGTACGGATATAGGATGTGGGGCTAGCAGAGGAGTCTGGGGCAGCAAGAGGCGTTAGTTCTTGCTTAGAGTTGCTTGTGCTTTCCACTGCTTCCATCTTCTACGCCAGGATCTGCTTAGTGACATCCTTTTCGCATTTTACTATTGTCTCGTCATGGGTAATATAAACATGTAATTAATAAAAATTCACATGGATTAGTACTTTATATATATAGGCGTTGTTCAAAGGTAACGTGGGACGTGAATCATGAGCTGTGGTAGTCAGATTTTATTTAGTGTGTCAGGGAACTGTTTTTCTAGATGTCTTGGCACTTTCTTGGGTGTCCATTTAAACGTAGATATTGCTTTGCATTTAAATTGTCCTCCTATGTTACGCCGTTAGCCAATAATGCGTCAGATGCGCATAACTGCAGACGCAACAATCAGTTTGATGGCGCGCTGCGCGCCATTTGGAGCTCAGCAGTTGTGTGGGCCCACCGCCGTAAAGCGATGCCGCGCGTCCCGGTCCATACTTTTCAGTGTCTCGTGCAGAGTTTGCGAAAAACCAACCGCACTTGTTTCAACTTGCCGTACACCTTGGCTGTGGGAAGGGACCACTGGGTGCCTTCCAAGTTTACTGCACAAAAGGTAAGTACTGCACTTCACTATTTGGCTTGCAACGGCACACTGGCCTATATGGTGCACAAACACTCGTACCGTAGCAGGCGTCCTCGATTCACTGTATCTCTTTTACCTCGAAGAAAAAAGGTTTGTGATATGAAACGTATTTTCACTTTTCTATTTGCGTATAGCTCACAAGTCACTGACACTGAATAACTCATTGTCACTGGGTAAATATACACTGTCCTGTTCATTATCCAGTTCGATCAGAAACAAAACTGTAGCTCATGATACCACTAGCTTGTCTTTTATGATAAATGCCCACGTTCGTTATTTTTTCCTGTGCTTCTATACGGAACTATGTCGGCGTACTTTTTGCTCACAACATTTTATTACATAAATTGGTAGGTGATTGTGTTCTCAGAGAGTACGTGCCTCTAATACTACATTTCGCGGTCACGACACTGCCTGACATCTCACAGAGCATAGGAGAACACGCTTGAGGACAACAGCACTTTCTAAATTTATGTCGTACTACTGATACACTTATGTATTGAAGTGACAACACTAGGATATGAACGCACTATAAGTGTTTTTTAGAAGTTGTCTCCAAATGAGGCTAAATCTGTTTATTTTCTACCCGTGAGTTATGTGTGTGTGTGGGGGGGGGGGGGGGGGGGATTTTTTTTATCCTTTCGACACCCAGGTTTTTTAACTACGCATGGTACACACATCATAAACAAACAAATAATAAAAAAATAAGAAAATACATACATAAATAAATCACTATAGGCCTACTTAAATTGCTAGGTAGTACAATACAACAGATTAATAATTAAGCTTGGTTGCTGTGCGCTACTGCCTCTAAAGTCTGTGCTTGCGTATATGATGTTTCTTTGTGTTCATGTTTGTGTTACTTTTTCCATCCATCAAATATCTTCTGCTCAGATTGGACAAAATATTATAAACCTAGCAAAAATTCCTTACCACAGATTGTCAGTCACTCAACAGCTACGAAATCATGGGGTGCAAATTATTTAATAATCTTCCTCAACCTGTTCAAGAATTACCTGAACAATTATTCAAACAAACAATTCATGACCGGCTAGTCCTCCACCCATTCTATGATATAAGAGAATTTATCAACTGTAATATAATACTATAATGTTAACAACAAACCTGTTGTTTCTTTCAAACTATTAATCGTATTTTAGTATGTATATGACGTTGTCTATTGTTGTAATGGCCGAATGACAATAAAATTATTATTATTAAAGTCAGCATACATCATTAGTGTTTTCATATTGAAAAAAAATAGATTATTAAAATCCTCTGGCGTTACTTAGTGTCACGTAGTGTATCTCTCAGTGATCTTGGTAATGTTTTATTACGTCAATCATCAGTCATAGTGACATTAATGGAACTTAGTGGCTTTTCTCCGCCGATTGAAGTCTCGCAGTATCTCGCCGAGCGCCACCTGTAAATAATTGTTTGTTTCGGCGTTACCTCAATTTTTTTCGGCTAGTTGGTTTACTGTAACTTACCTTGTACATATTCCTTTATTTTGTTATAAGTGACGGTGTTATGTTTGTCTCAGTTAATATTCACTAATCGTATCTCAACATCGTACTTGCATTCAAACATGTATTTAAAGTTGAAAAAAAATTATCTGTATAACAGTAAGATCACACAAGTTGTTATTCATGAATCCTATCTTTAGGTGCACTTTCCTTAGATTAGGTTACTGTGCGTATGATATATAGTACGCTAAACTTTCATTAACAGCTAGAAGCCATTTTTATAATTGCAGCATCAAAAAAAATTATCATTTTCCATGCGATACATTTCTAGATAAAACCTAGTGGTGTGGATACGTCAAAAACACACAATACTTTCTCAGCAACCTATAGTGTACTTGCGTCACACATTTGTCCTTTGTACCTTAGGGTGTCCAATATTTTTCTGTAACTTACCCTGCACCTTATTGCTTTGATACACAAATGGCATAAAAAGACTTACATCTAGGCCTATATTGTTCCGAGGTCTGTGCTAATTGTTCGCTCCTGATACCTCCGTATATAAACTTAAAACTAAAATACCGCTGTGACCAAACAAAAACATTCCGTCAAAACTTACAAGTACACTTCGTGTTAAACATCGCTAGTCACCAACTGACGCGTATGTCCTAGCTTACCTGTGTCTTGCGTCCACGTTCACTGACAAATGTAAACAATAATAGTGAAAAGTTCTTATTCACTTAGTTGCATAAGATGTACTTTCTTTATCCTAATCGTATTCGTTCTCTTTTTCACAGTAACTTATTTTTATACGTGTGCATTAATAGGTATGGCGTGTGATAATTATAGCAGAATTTTCTTAAGTCTTTGTGTGCATACATTCCTTTGATCTTGCCATTGTGAGGGTATGCAAGTAAATAATATCCGTCGTACGGAATATGTACAATTACGTACGGACCAGTATATTTTATTTGCCACTTAGCGTTTTTTTAGCTAACAAGGAAGATTTCACATGAGTTTTGAGTAACACCTTTTCTCTGATTCTAAATCTGTTAACACCATGTAGCTGTTTATCATAATGCTTCTTTCGGCGTTGGGCTTGTGTGATAGAGATTAATACATGCCTTGTTTTTTCATTTAGGTCTACAGGTTGTCTAGGAACAGACGGGATAGGGTTTACCCATTCATTATTCTCTTTCTTATTGCATATCAGATCAGACGGTGTAACTGCAGTATCGTATATTGGGAGATAGTTTACCACCTGTTCAAAAACGTTTAAATATTCAATCCACTTAGATTGCTTGTTGGCTACATATGTCCTCATAAACCTATTCCATTCACTGAATATTCTTTCAATTGGGTTTGGTTTGCGGGCTATACCTGGATATGAATATTTGTTTAATCTGTTGTTCTTTCAGAAATCGTTTCCAAGCATGGCGTGTAAAATTGGTTGCGTTATTTGATAAGATCGCCTGTGGTTTCCCAACAGACGGGAAGTAGTTGTTCAGAAAACGTCTGAAATAATCGTCATGGCACTCGGTCGCCACTGTTACGTACCCTCTCTCCGTTATTGTTTTTTGTTATTGTAGTTGTAGATATATGAAATTATTGTAGCGGTTTGCTTAGTTAGCCGTACTTCGGAATTTTTTGACATAAAATGGAGCCTGAAACTTGCGTATAAACACTTCGCGTGAAGTGCGATTTGCGGCATAAACAAAAATTAATTGCGGAGATGCAATCCACAGAATATTAACAGAAAAGCTTTAGAACAATGCGCACGACTGACTAGACAACATTCAGAGGGTACGTACATTCGCGTACGAGTGGTTGCGATCTGATGAGAAAGATCTATCTTTTTTTTGTGTAAAATAATTGTAAATTGTAATTGTGTAAAATAATGCGAACGTACAGTCAGGGTAGAGGCACGTAATTCCTATCATTTCCCGTGGCCTGGGTAAAAGAATTGCAATTATTGCTGCAGTTGTTTTCGTGGCATACAATTTCACATACTTTGAAAATACATCATATACTCCAATGACATATTTTGCACCTCACCTGGCAGAGGGTAAAGGACCCATAGCATCTATGCATACTAGCTCTAGCGGATTTTTTGGTAAAATAGGATGCAACTCTGTCTCGCAGTTCAGATTGACAGGCTTAACCATCTGACAAATAATACAAGTTTTTAATATTTGTTGTGTGCGTCGAAGCATATTGGGAAAGTAGCAGTACATAGTTAATTTCTTACAGCACTTGCGGGCGCTGTAGTGCCCCCAAGCGTAGTGAATATGCCAAATTAAACTTCTCTCATATGCTTCGGGTACACAAACGCACAATGTATCGCTGTCCATGTTTCTCCTGTAGAATAATACATCCTTATGCAACCTGTAATGCTGTGTTATAGGTAAAGGGGGGGGGGGTTATTGTTTAACTGGGATCTGACTTTCCTCCAGCGGTCATCTTCTTCCTGTTATTTGGCCATGTTATTGCACATATCCAAAAAATATTTCCTAAATTTGGTGTCCTTGATGAGCATAAATTTAAATTCTGTGTTCTCGTCTACCAATTCTTCGAACTCAGGTAATCCTTGTGGTAATCTTGACAGTGCATCGGCGATTACGTTATCTTTGCCATTCACATATATAATTTCAAAATCATAAGACTGCAAAAATAACGTCCACCGCGCAAGGCGATTGTGTAGCAACCTACAAGTAAGCAAAAAGCTTAATGCCTGATGGTCACTGTAGACTCGTACATGCTTGCCAAACAGATAATAGTTGAACCTCTTAAAGGCCCACACAATAGAAAGGGCTTCTAATTCTGTTGTAGAATACCTGCGCTCGCATTCTGATAGAGTACGGCTAGCAAAATTAATTATCTTAACATTGTCGGAGCTAGCGCCTTCGTCCAGCTGAAATAGACAGGCTCCTAGTCCCAAAAATGAAGCATCCGCCCCTATACAAAAATCTTTGCTCATGTCAGGATGTTCTAGGACATTAGAATTAACCAAAGCTTGTTTTATTTTATCAAAATCGGTCGGGCATTGAGGCGTCCAGATCCACTGTTTGTCCTTCTTTAATAGGCCCCGTAATGCGTGGCTATTGAGCAACTGGTTCGGTACGAACCGGCGAAAGAAAGAGCACAAACCCACAAATGCCTTCAGCTGTCGTTTTGTGCATGGAGCGGGAAAGTTTTTTTAAGGCTAACAGTTTTTCTGGGTCGGGTCTTATCCCTGCAGGTGAAATTATATGACCGAGAAATTTTATATTTTTTCTCACAAATTTGGATTTCTTAAGGTTAGCTGTGACACCAGCTGCTGAAAACCTCTGTAGCATACTTTCCAAAAGCTCTATATGTTCATCCCACGTAGGTGTTGCTATTATGTCATCTATATAAACTGTGAGTTTGTCAAGGAGGTCAGGTCATAAAACAGTGTCGAGCGCAGTTATGAAAACGCCGGCACTCACGTTCAGTCCGAACGGCAGAACACAATACTGATAGGACCTACCTGCAAATATGAATGCTGTATACTTCCTACTATCAGGTGATAGTGCGATTTGCCGGTACGAACTACGAAGGTCGACACTAGTTAAATACTGCACCCCATGAAAACGCTGCAGCTGTTCTTCCAGGTTTTTAGGTCGGGTGGTTACTGGAACTATAATCTTATTAATCTCCCTGGCGTCGAGAACGAGTCTCACCGAATTGTCGGCTTTCTTGACCGCTAGTAGCGGACTGCAATAAGGCGATAATGAAGTCTCTATGATATTCCATGAGAGCATTATCTTTATTTCTTGAGCCACTGCTTCTCTGTGACCAAGGTATAGAATAGGTGTTCTTACAGAATGTGTCGTGGAGCCGGACAACCATGCTTTACTGATACGTCCTAATGACTCCGGACCTTTTATCAAACACACGAGCATAGCGTAACAATACACTTCTAAGATCACCCTTCTGTTGAGAGATTTCCTAGCATTCAGATATTTTCTGTTCAATCTCATGCTGCTCTACCTGCTGACACCACAGTTCACTTGAGTCGCTACATCGTGAAGTATTGACTTGAGGATTTGGATGTGTATAGTTCGACAAGATTTGTCGTTCCTACTCTTGACTTTTATTAAATCCACACAACAATTCTTCCTGTTAATATGCATATGACACTTTCCAGACTCCAAGTCAATTTTAGCACACTTTTCCCTTAAGAAATCCATGCCGAAAATGCACCGTTCTGTCAACCCTTCTACTGCTAGAAAAATTGATTGAAAAACCATGTCTTGAATCTGCACTTCGACCATGGTTTGCATTTTAATTAGCTTGGATTTACCACCTATGGCTCCTAATATCCTACAATTTTGTACTGGATAGGTCGGTAAAGTTGTGTGAATGTTAATTTCTTTAAATAGTGCCTTGGACATCACACTAATTTTCGCACCAGTATCCACAAGGATATGCGTAGGTACTTTTCCTACTACGGCCTGTAAACTAGCTTGTACTATACCATCACCTTAACATGGCTGTGGTTCCTCCTCCTTGGTCAATAAATCACGCACGTCCGTTTCATCTTGGTACCTGAGCAATTTACTATCATGACTGTAGATCGCCCCCACGACTATCTATGGCCAACATTGGGGAGCATAATGAGGCCATGCTTAGTTTAACGCTCCGCGGTTCACATCTGTTTGTGTTTCGTTTGCGACTTCAATTATATTTACCCCTGACGAGTTGCTCCTTAGCTGAGTATTCCTGTCGTGGATTTGCTCTGAGTTTAGCGGCATATTGTCACCTAGTGTTTGAGATTGATAGGCTTGGCTGCTAACTGGATATTGCCACTGCCTACTTTGATGATAACCCATGTGGTTGCGGCTATATTCAGGTTGGAAATTTTTGTAACTGTTTCCCCATTGGTTCCTATTGCCATGTCTGTTCCAGTTACGTTTTCGGTCATCGGAATAACCAGAAAAATTCCTATCACCGTTTTTTCTTTTTCTATTGTACTGTGGATGGTAGGTCTGGTTGTAGCTGTTGCCGTAATTTCCTCCCGAACTCGGGAGGAACTGTGCTGTCGGGGCGCGATCGACAAAAGCCGGTCGCGACTCAGCTGCGCACGCTACATTGTTGACGCGAAATGCGCTGCGCAGGCTGGTTGCTACCGCTGCCACTCGTCCAACAACCGCGTTTTATTTAAGCATTTTTCAAAATACTTCCAGAGTGATCCAAATATTGGATTGTATTGCTCCGGGTTGAACAAAGCTTCCCTTAATCTCTCTTATACACCTTGTGACCAAGATAAAAATGCACCTTCAAATTGTTCTAAAGTCTGGTAGTTTTCCGACATTTCCATTGCCCATAGGGCACCATCGCCTTGTATATATCCAGTTACATACTGTATTTTTTGCTTTTCAGACCAGGTCGTAGGCAACACATTCTTCTGGGATAAACACTTGGAACTGCCTGTGTTTTATAAGGCTTTCCTCTAACAGGACAGCCGACAAATTTGGTTCGGTTGTCTGGTGTGTCTCTCGTTCGTCGCGGTAATGTCGGTTACCGTTACGACCTTGGTTAGGTGAAAACATCGGTACATCGGGATAAAGATAACTGTTTGCCGCATCGTCACTCTTACCTGTGCGTCAGTCATCAAATTCCTCTTCTGGCTGTTGTTCTCTCTCGTTCTGTGTAGGGTGTTTACTCTTTAGTTGTTCGTCTACATGTTTTTTCTAGTCAGGTAAGCCTGTGTCAGAGTCTTTTGTAACTGAGCTAGATCAGTTTGTAGTTTAGTTACGGACGTGTTCTGGGTAGTGTACAACTGTTCTACAGTATGAGTTATTGCTTTTTTTAGTTCTGTCTCTAAAGTATGGTTAATATGTTTGTCTTTTTCCTCTAAAAATTCGTCAAACTGCTGTTTTTGTTGTTTCGCCATGTCATCAACTTTGTCTACAGCCTCCTGCATTTTGACACTAAGTTCGGTCTGCTGTAAACTCATTGCTTCAAAATTTTCGGTTAAGCTACGGATCTGTTCTGGAATATCCTTAACTGTGGACTTTAAGTTGCCAATGTCTTGGCTCATGTAATTTAAATCTTCGCGTACTACCTGTATCACTTGATCCGCTACCTCTCTTCGTAACTGGGTCAGTTGAGTCGTCAGGTTGTTTTGCATGTCGGTCAGGTTCTTCACGTCATTTTCCATTTTGTCCATTTGTGTCATAATATTTTCTACGTGCGTATTTACAGTACCTATTTGTGCTGCAACATTATCTGCGTGGTGACATTTTCTGTGTGAGCGTGCATTTGTGCTGTAACATTTTCTATGTGAGCGTGCGTTTGTGCTGCAACATTTTCTACACGCGTGTTAATAGTATCTATCTGAGCTGTGATGTGAGCTGCAAACTGTGACATTAAATTCGTCTGCATCTCTCTAAACATGCGCATGAGGTCTGGTTCTACTGGGTCTTGTTTCTTGTCAGTATTCGTGTCTGTTTCTGTAGTCGACATGTTGGCGCCCGTCGCTTGCGACTGAGCACTGCCGATCGCTGCGACTGTTTTCAGTATTGGTTCAAATGGCTCTAAGCACTATGGGACTCAACTTCTGAGGTCATTAGTCCCCTAGAACTTAGAACTAGTTAAACCTAACTAACCTAAGGACATCACACACATCCATGCCCCAGGCAGAATTCGAACGTGCGACCGTAGCGGTCTCGCAGTTCCAGACTGCAGCGCCTAGAACCGCACGGCCACTTCGGCCGGCTTTTCAGTATTCGCAGAACTTTCTGTCTCAAGGTTATGTAAAGGTTGGACTATGGTTTCCTCATCTGACGAACTATCCATGGTTTTGGTTTGAGATCTGAGTTTCACCATGCCGATTCACAACTCAGAACAGCGTGCAGCTGAACTTCACCATCACTACAGCTCGTACTACACGTAAATAAATCACAGATGGCTTTGCGCTCGTCCGTGGAAATTCACATAGTAAAATATGTCTCTGGCTAAACAGAAGACTGATAAATGACTCTTCCCTTTATCGCGCGCAATTAATAAATTTTGTCCGCCATTTTGTGATGCATTTACATATAATAACAAATGAACTATCGCAATTTTTGCGTAAAAAAATGGACAAGAATTTGGAAAAAAGGAATTGATGCATTCTACGCAGTGGGTATCGAAAAAATGAAAAAAACAATCCCACATTTACTTTCAACTAAAGTGTGGTAGTGCTGCTGCTCTTACCTTACGTGTTTTTTTCGGACGGTCTTTGTAGTCAGAAGAATTAACATTAAATGGTCCAACACTTTTCTCTGAAAAATTGGTAATTTCTATGGGTTTTTTTCTTTTTTTGGTACGCAGCTCGCGTAACATGCAACAGAAACAATGAGTTGTAATAGCAATAATGGATGGCAAAAATGGCTTAAATATTTCAACTAAAATTTCTACTGATTTTTACTGAAATAATCGTCATGGCACTCGGTCGCCACTGTTACGTACCCTCTCTCTGTTATTGTTTTTTGTTATTGTAGTTGTAGATATATGAAATTATTGTAGCGGTTTGCTTAGTTAGCCGTACTTCGGAATTTTTTGACATAACATGCAGCCTGAAACTTGCGTATAAACACTTCGCGTGAAGTGCGATTTGCGGCATAAACAAAAATTAATTGCGGAGATGCAATCCACAGAATATTAACAGAAAAGCTTTAGAACAATGCGCACGACTGACTAGACAACATTCAGAGGGTACGTACATTCGCGTACGAGTGGTTGCGATCTGATGAGAAAGATCTATCTTAATTTTTTTGTGTAAAATAATTGCGTCGTAACACACTCGGAGATTGCGAACGTACAATCAGGGTAGAGGCACGTAATTCCTATCATTCTCCGTGGCCTGGGTCAAAGAATTGCAGTTATTTAAATTTAAGAATATTTCTTTTTCAATCGGACTCTTATTTTTATACGAAAAGGAAGATTGAGTGTTCTGAATGTCTCGGCAAAAACACATCGAAATTAGTCTTAGCGGCCACCAAAGGAAAGTAGTGAGCACAATCACGTACCTCTATTGTTGAGCAGCGCCGTCGTAAAGATCGTCGCCTCCATCTAAAATTCGCCTTCTCGAATTAACAGAATAATTTGTACTCCATTGGTATGGGATTTAGGCTTGATTTTGACAGAAATTATAAAACACATTTTTCATCATTTAACACACACACATAGACGTGAAACTGTACAGTACGTCTTTACGCCAGCACATCAGAACAAAAGGTAGTTAATACTAGAAGTAATAAAAGAATCTCTAAATTAGTCCTTTGTCTCTCAATGATAAAAAAAATGTTTTCTTTAGAGTATTCCTCTGGCATGACAGTCGAACAAATTTTCTTCTTGTATCTTTGAGATTAAATTACAACATTTTTTTAGTTCCTTTTCAACGTGTAGGTAAAAAAGGTACAAAAGAAGCAGTTGGGAAAAATGCGTTTGGAATGCTACAGAGAAACATCACTGGGATTCATAAAGATAAGGAGACTGTGCATACTGGTGAAGATTTTAAGATGGGGCATACGCAGTTTTATGTAGTAATTGGAGAGAAGTATAGGTGAACCCAGGGAAGGGAGGTCCAATCCTTGGTCAGGTAAATTCATAAACAGAATGATCTGAACCATTTTTTGTATACAGTAATTAACAAAGGAACACTCGCATTACAAAGTTGAAATGGCATTTACACAGTATCTGCCCACAGGAGAACATGTAAGCACAGCTCTTACTTATGTGTGAAGCTGTGCAGTGACTGATAGTGAAAACAGTTAAAGGCTAGTAGCTTTACCTGGACAGTGATGATTCTTCAAATTCACACATGTTTGACTTCCCTCAGGTCTGACGTATGAAACTGTGCAGACAGGTGTAGAATATGGCAGCAAGTAACTCCTTATGGTAAAAATGAGCTCAAACAACGTCTATGTCAATAAATTCGAAAAGCTTATGTGGTAGGAGTCAGGTTGCCTTTGAGTTAGACTACTAAAATGACGACATAGCCTGAACAAACAGGGCAAATAGCTCTGATGTTTTTATCTACAAAAATGAAACAGTGCATGTGTAAAGTAATTGGATGATAGCATAAGGGAAAAACGGTACAAATATAACAATAAGAAATATGCATAACGGACAAGTTATGTACTAGATCGTAGCATGCATTGAACAACTGTATGATTGAATAGGCATACAACAGTATTTTGAATAACGTATGTTAAGCATGAAACAAGACTGAAAAGAGACACTGGAAAGATAACAGGGGATGGTCTGGGGGTTGGGTGGGTGGATCACAGTTGGATGGAGGAGTGAACTGAGTAAGGCAGGGTTCAACATCGGTCTTTGGTTAAGTCTGATTGGTAGGGTTGGTGACGAAAAAGTGTTTCTACTGAAGGGACTGTGAGAAGGAGAGAAGGTCTTTAAGTACTGCATGATTGAATTTCGAAATGCGGCAAAAGATGAAGCCTTTGGAAAGGATTGATACTTGTGTTGGGCTAAGGCTTTTGGAGGAAAGTTTCATGGCCATGTTTCTGGTCTGTTTAGATTCTGGATTCTGTATGGTGGTGGGAGGGACTTTTTGAGGGTGGGGTAAATGTAGTAGGTCTGCAAAGCAGGATGTGACAGCTATGGGGGGGATGTTTGGAGATTGTTGTAGAGATAGTGGATATCGGTAGTTCAGGGCGGGAGCGGAAAGTGAATGGGGTTGAGACTTTTTTGAGGTGGCATTGTGCATGTTGCTGTAGTTGCTGGAGGTCAAGAGTTTCAGTGTGTGATATGGGAGCCAGGAATTTGGGATTTTGTAGCAGGAGAATTATACACATAGAGGAGGTATTACAAGAAGGGCCTGATTGGTATGGTTTTGCAGACTGGTAGAATCTGAACAGATGGAGGTCCCCTTCTTATAGGCTGAAGTAATAACAAGCTTTTTCCATTGCTTCAGTACCTGGTCCACTTGAGACAAGTTACCAAACAGAAATACAGGAGCTATCTTCATTAATTCTATGTTTGTTTCACCCAGATCTGGTGGTTGACCATTTATTTACTACTAAATAAATTTTGAAGAAGTTGTAATGAAATTCAGCTGAAATAATTTAGGAAATGTAATTTTGCTAGTCTAATGGTCATTCAGGTTACCCTGAAATAATAACTGTGCACTTTTACTTGATGTTCATGTAACTGTATAGATAGCCCTTATACTAAATATAATCCTTTTTAATCTAAGGGAATGTGTGTGACAGTACCCCACTAATGCTCAAATTAATGAAGTTATGGCTCATTTGTTACAGAGTAACACACTAATGAATAGCATGATTAAAAACATTTAGGAATGAAGTGTCTGTTACTATATGATACAGACAACATAAAGTGACACTAAGCACAATATTAGTCAGTGCACCGGCAATGATATGGTGAATACAGGAATTAACAATGTAAAGAGTGAAGAAAACTATTCATCACATACAAAAGTGTTTTAAGAACACCAAGAATGTCATATTGCTGGGTAGTAGACAAGGGATGGAAATATCAGAACTGGTACAGAACTCTTTAATATGTGGTTACCAGGTAACTAGTATTTTCAAGTCAGGTGGAGGGACTGCTCAGCAATATCACCTATGATTTAGGGCCTTTGGGGAAGATTCTTGGAAAAGTAAGTAATGTAATAACACTACAGAGTGCATGTAACAGGTTGGACCATATCCTTAATTATGCACTTGAGGATGATATCAGGCACACTGCTGAGGATGTTCCTCACACTAATGTGAAGATTGTGTCACACTCTGAGCACAATTCAATTATAATCTCTGATTGAAGCATTTGGTAGAAGATGTTAGTGCAGAGCTTGCAAAATCACTTGGGCGGGAGGGGGGTGGGTGTGAGGAGAGGGGGAAGGAAGTATACATTTGAGTTTAATTAATGCATTGTCGCTCATTCTGTCACATCATGCACGCCATGGTTTGGATCTGAATGCTTCTGGTAAGAGACTGCTTGCACTGCTAACTGCCAGAAGTGCTTTATGGTATAATATAGTGTGGATTCTGAAACACGTGCCTTTTTGCAGACTACCAGTTGTTATATTTGATGACGAAAATAAATTACAATGTCCAGTTTGGACCTGCTGGGCAAATAATACAAATCGTAAATCTGAATTAATAAAATGAAGATAATGGCATCTAAAGGACTTGAGTCAATCAGATCAGACATTACTGTCAATAACTGAATAACTGGAAAAATTGACATTTTTAATTGTTTAGGCAACCAAGTAAGTTGCCAGCATAATAGAAATATACACAGCAAGCTTCATCAGATTCAGTACATATGTGGCAGTATTTATAGACTCTTAAGGAACAGAGTTTGAAAGGAAATAAAAATGAAGTTTAATAAAAGTACTAACAAATACGGCAATGCTTTGCAATTGCTAAATACGTTTGGAAATTGTGTATGTATCCTAATCTAGTTTCTCCACCCCCCCCCCCCCCCCACCTCTGTCCATCTCCTCCTCCTCCATCCAGTCTCTCTCCCTCTCCTCCATTACCTCTTCACCCCTCTCTCTGTCCATCTCCTTCCTCCTCTGACTATTTTCTTCTCCTGTCCCCTCTATCCATCCTCCTTCCCATCTCTTTCAGATCGTGAGCCTTATTTGTTATTGCAAATGAAACCTTGACAGGGAAATAAAGTCATGCGAAGGGAATGGGTAAATTGGTTGAAACCATTCCAACTTCTGGGATCTGTGAGGACAGCAGGTACAATGACAGTATTTATGATAGTTTTAATCTGTGAATGGGTAGGAGGAGGAGGACGAGGATATTAGTGTTTAACGTCCCGTCGACAACAAGGTCATTAGAGACGAAGCGCTAGCTCGGGTGAGGGAAGGATGGGGAAGGAAATTGGCCGTGCCCTTTCAAAGGAACCATCCTGGCATTTTCCTGAAGCGATTTAGGGAAATCACGGAAAACCTAAATCAGGATGGCCGGAGACAGGATTGAACCGTCGTCCTCCTGTATGCGAGTCCAGTGTGCTAACCACTGCGCCACCTCGCTCGGTGTGTGAATGGGTAGGACTGCAAAGTTTTGAATGATTCAGATTCCATAGTAGTATTCTAATCATAAGTTGATAAGATATAAAAGCATCATGCCTCTCTCCTCCTGACTGTGGCAAAGAAAACAAAACAACATGCCACTGTGTATACAGTTTTTGTTTAAGATTATATACAAGGGGCAATAATACGTGTAGAAGAAACAATTTTTTCTAATGGTTGAAATGCCTTGATATCTAAGTTAAAACTGACTGTGAGAAAGAAAATGAAACCACACATTTTCACAGCACAGCATTTTCTTTCTAGCAGTCTGTTTCATCAGAAAATCTGTGCATTGTTGTTTAAAATATATACATAGCATATGTCCATCTGAATGTTATTAGATTGTTGTATAACATTTTGAAGCAAAGCAGTGAAGAACTTAGAGAATTTTGCTAATTTCTTTTCCCCTTTATGTATTAAATATTTATATATTACATATATTTAAAAATATACAATCAATATCTGTCTGAATGTTTATTAGAGCATCATGTAAAAAATTTGAAATAAGGTGCTCAAGAACTTTTCGAGGTTTTTGTCAACTATGTTTTCCCTTTATGTATTACATAAATTTAAAAAGTATGTAGCATATGTTCATCTAAATGTTTATTGGAGTATAGTGCACAAGTGGGGAAAAAATTAATAAAAAGCTTCCTGAGACATTTATTGACAATGCTTTACCTTTACATATTATATACATATTTATGTACCACATATATTTAAAAAATATGAAGCTTATGTCCATCTGAATATTTATTAGACTATTATTTAAAAATTTGAGGTAAATCAGTGAATAACTTTTCAAGATTTTTGTAGCAACATTAAATTACACTAGTATCACATTCTTTCATTGAGTTTTCATACAAAAATTCCATCCAAATCTCCAACTTTTCCAGTAGAATTTTCAAAACTTTTCTTTCATATGAACCTTGTCCTAACAGTTATGAAGATAACAAAAAAGAAATCAGCCAGATTGATCAAATTTTTCTCAAATGATGATTTTTTGTACATGCCGCAATTGTTTTGTTTATTTATATAGAAGAGTGTTAGTCTCTGTCGTATGGAAATGAAACTTGGGTTCTCACAAACAGGGATAAAAGCAACTGAAATGAGGTTTCATGGAATAGTGTAAGGTTGCACATGCTCGGACCAGACTGAGAATGAGTAAATTGGAGAAGAACTGAATGTTGAAGGAATAAGTAACATAATAAAAAAATATAGAAACAGGTGGAAAGAGTATGTGAACAGAATGCCACAAGAAAGTTTGATAAAACAACTGTTGAGATATAGCCCGAGAGGAAGACGAAACCCTGGTAGGCCCAAAAGAGGGTGGGCTCAATAATAGCCTTTGAGGATGGAACAGGAAGTGGTGGTGGTGGTAGTAGTAGTAGTATAACATGATTCCGGTAGTGGACTGTTTTTTATGTGTTGCTTTGTAAAGTACATTTACCTAGTGACAAAACAAAACTTTCATAACATCACAGTTCAAAGAAGAAGAATGGTTGTGAAAGATGATGAAGAGACAATACAGACATATACTGATCAGCCAGAACATTATGACCATCTACGCAATAGCTGATATGATATGTCCACTTTAGGCATGCGTAACAGCAGCAGCACATCATGGCATGGAAGCAATGAGGCCTTGGTATGTTGCTGGAGGGAGTTGGCACCACATCTGCATGTCACCTAATTCTCATAAATTCTGGGGAAAGGGGGGGGGGGACAAAGAGCTCTGACGCCACATTCAATCACATCCCAGATGTGTGTGATTGGGTTCAGATCTGGCACACTAGGGGCCAGCACATCAACTGCAGCTTGCCACTGAATTCCTAGAATTACTCCCATCACATTCCTGGCCTTGTGACATGGTGTATTATCTTGTTGAAAAATGTCACTGACGTTTGGAAACATGATCATCATGAAGGGGGGTATATAGAGTGCAACCACTGTA
This sequence comes from Schistocerca cancellata, assembly GCF_023864275.1. Taxonomy (NCBI): domain Eukaryota; kingdom Metazoa; phylum Arthropoda; class Insecta; order Orthoptera; family Acrididae; genus Schistocerca; species Schistocerca cancellata. The sequence continues at coordinate 429,640,301 of NC_064627.1, forward strand.
TGATATTCCTGGGCCATCATGGTACCTTGCACAAGCTCCACTGGACCCCTGGTTGCCCATGTGAATGTTTACCAGAGCATAATGGAGTCACCAACAGGTTGTCTCTGACCCGTAGTACAAATGTCAAGTAGCTGTTCCCCTGGAAGACAACAGATTCGCCCTCCCATCAGCACAATGAAGAAGGTGTAGGGATTCATCAGACCATGCAATGCTCTGCCACTGACTGCATCAACATCCAGTGGCAATGGTCATTTGCCCATTTCAGTCTAGTTGCCTATGTCATGGTGTTAACATTAGCACATGCAGGGGTTGACAGCTGCAGAGGCCCACTGTTAGCAGTGTTCATTGCACTGTGTGTTCAGACTCACTTTTTTTCTGCCCACCATTAAGGTCTGATATTAGTTCCATCACAGTTTGCTGCCTGTCCCGTTCCAACATCTGTAATGAGGGGTGGCTGCCCAACCCCATGACGTCTGGACGTGGTCTCACCTTGTTATTGCCAAATGTTGAAGACACTCACCTCAGAACTCCTTCAACACTCAACAAGTTGTGCAGCTTCTGAAATACTAGTGTTCCGCCTCTGGGTCATCACAATCTGCCCTCAGTCAAAACCAGATAAGATTGCATGCCTTCCCCATTCTACACATAGACAGCACAGTCGCTGACATTACATTCATTCCTCCCCAGGTGATGATGCTATTGAATGGATGGGTTTGTATCAATAATAGGTCAGTAGTCATAATGCTCTGGCTGATGAACGTATAAACAAACAGAAACCAGTAGTCTGAAGCCAGCCTATACTGTTGTATTACTATTTGAGAAGTGAAAGCAATAGTGAGAGGGCTGAGAGCTTACTGATGTAGACCTGTTCTAATTGGTGTGGTTGTGGGAGGTTATGGGCAAGCAGCAATAACAGGGACTTTAAACCCAATGTCTATTGAGGCTGAAGGCTTGTGAGCAAAAACAGTAATTAAGAATTTTTGTAATTCTGTTACTGGTATTGAATGAGGCAAGAAGCTGACAATTTGCAAGTTTGAATTTTTTTTTTTCTATTTACTGAGAAATGTACAGACTGTTTAAGGGAAACAACTTGTCAAACCACAGAGTGTATTGGATCATATTACTTCTCTTTCTTTTCTTTTCTTATAGATAAGCTATATGTAAACTGAATGAGCTATAAACCAAAGACACCGCCAAAAGTAAATTAACAAGTTGTTTTGTGGCAAGGATAATGTTTCGATACATCATTAAATATCTGGATGAAACAAAGTAAGAAATGCACCCTTCAGTTTATTAATTCATGTATCTGTACCCTTTTGTTTTGGGAAGTGGTAGCATATGGGCATATGCGTGGATCAATCATACCAGCATTATTAAAAATGTGTATTTTAACTGTTCATTAAAAATATTACAAAAAGTGATTTGAAAAGAAATATTTATTACACAGTTATAAGTTCAACTCCTATCTGTTCACCATGAAACTAATGAAACTTTCATTGTATTTGTTACATGTCCACGAGATTGGGAATGATGAAACAATTGAAGGAGCAAATTAAAATTAAATTCCGCCTACAAAAGAGATGAGCCAGGAATGTTAATTTCAGCAGTAAAGGTATGAAGCTGCTATGCTGTACGCTTATATGGCCGAGCCCGCCTCTCTGGAAGTAGATAATCTCCTTTCCTGTACGGAACATGTATTTCTACAGAAAAGATGAAAACTTGTACAAAGTCATCATTAAAGTGCAAGATAAGTCATTTAAATTCTGTAAGACTGTTTCAGATTATAACCTGGTTCATTAGTGAATACGCAGCTAAACCTAATTTAATTGAAAAGTACACAGACAAAACTTAATTTTTCAAAAATTTTATTTATAATTTTGTTAAAAACTATTCACAATAGAGTCAAAGGAAATGGGCGATGTTGGAAATCTGAGCTTGGCAACAGTTGAAGGTAAGGCGCCAACTCGTGAACTGGTTGATGGCAACCAAAGCACTACCAATAAATGATGACACTGGTAATATAACTAATCATGATGTCATGAATATAATAGAGGGAAACATTCCACGTGGGAAAAATATATATAAAAAGAAAGATGATGAGACTTACCAAACAAAAGCGCTGGCAGGTCGATAGACACACAAACAAACACAAACATACACACAAAATTCAAGCTTTCGCAACAAACGGTTGCTTCGTCAGGAAAGAGGGAAGGAAAGGGAAAGACGAAAGGATGTGGGTTTTAAGGGAGAGGGTAAGGAGTCATTCCAATCCCGGGAGCGGAAAGACTTACCTTAGGGGGAAAAAAGGACAGGTACAAGGTACAAGAACAACTTGCAGGCGAGTTACAAACCTTAGTGAAGCATAATCTCAAATTCAAGAGATGCAATTCCAAGTGGATGCGTCGGTGTAAAATGCAACAGATGCAGTCAGCAAGCTTTCCCTCTCCTTCCCTCTTTCCTGATGAAGCAGCCGTTTGTTGCGAAAGCTTGAATTTTGTGTGTATGTTTGTGTTTGTTTGTGTGTCTTATCGACCTGCCAGCGCTTTTGTTTGGTAAGTCTCATCATCTTTCTTTTTAGATATAATCATGATGTCAGTTCTATACACTCGATGAGATAATTTCTCAGTTCTCAGTGGGATATATTTTTTCAAATAGTGAAACTGAAGGGCGTGTCAGCAAAAATTCCTTTGAATACTTGCTCACGAGATAGCAACCGCAAGAACAGGAAACAGTTCGTAAAAACAATGTAAATACTAGTGAGATACACAATTTGACAAAACGCATGCAACAAATAACACAACAGTTACAAAACAACAGGTATTTTAGGAAAGTGTAACGCAAAAACTTAAGGGTAGGACACAGCAGTTCACAAAACATCAGGAAAATATAGGACAACAGTTTACACAGCAAATCAAGCATTTAACGATTTCAAGAATAGTATTAGTCAACAGTTCAGTGAAGTAAGCAAAACCATATGCACTGAATTATCTGACAAACTATCCAGGAAGTTGACAGAGCTAGGTAAACAACTACAACAAGAAATAATTACTGAAATATCCCGCAATATAAATACATTGATGGAAAAAGTATCATCCATAAACAATAAACAAGAACAACTTGCAGGCGAGTTACAAAACCTTAGTGAAGCATATTCTCAAAATCAAGAGATGCAATTCCAAGTGGACGCGTCGGTGTAAAATGCAACAGATGCAGTCAGCGAGCTGCAAGACGTGCGCAAAAACTTACCTGCAGAGCTACAAAAATTAAGTCTAAGAGTGGACCAGATAAGTTTAGAGTCAAAATTTGCCAGAAACAGAGATATGGGCAGATGTAAAGGAAATAACTGAAAAAGTTGAAGCCAGGATGCTGGATAAGGGCAGCACCCTTGCTGAATAGGTACTATCACAGTGCAAGAGTTATTTAGATACAGAAGAAGAAACTCTGAAAGAGAAAGAAAGTCAGTTTCTAGCTAAAATAGATTCAGGTTTAAAGGAAGCTGAGGAAAGGTTATGAGCCATTATTACTAAAACAACTGACATTCCAAAACAACATTTAACAGAAAACAAACCCATGCTTTTAGAGAAGGTAGATACTTTCATTAGTTACCCACAATACATGGCTATCCTGTCGAAGGAAAATAGCGAAGATTGGAGAATGCAAAAACACTTGCCGGCAGCTGTACCTGTCGAACAAGTGCAGTTACCATATGCTACACCAAAAATGAACATAAATACACCTGTCACTGATAGCGCAGCATGTTTGTCAACATTACTTGCAGATGAAAGATTACTTTTTCAGTATTTACCTCTGAAGGGAAAAGAACAGACCCCGTGGTCTTTATCAGAGCATTTTGAAATGTTTTGTCTCATACCTGGACTGAAGCCCAGGAAATTAGATTTGTTGTTGGATACATACAGGGTGACGCTCTGCTATGGGCTATGGACAAGGCACAATGTAGCCACTACTATGAACAGTTTGAGAGAGCCTCTCTGGATAAATATTGGTCTGAGGCTGTACAAGAGAGGTTCAGATGTTAAGTATTCAACCCAGCTCCATTCAATAGCAAACATGGAACCTTAAGGGGCTATTTTGAAAAATATTTGAATAAAACTAGATATTGGATGAACCCAGTATCTCAAGTAGATGTGCTGAAAATTTTAAAGAGCCGTCTACTTGCCCACATTAGGGAAAAACTCATTACCATTCCAGAACACAATACCAAATACTTTCTATCCGTACTGGACTCAATAGATTTTATATACAAAGAGAGACCAGAACAACCCAAGCCTATTAATATGCAGAGAGTGCCACAGGGATTTACGGACCAACAAGTGAACAATGGATTCGTAGTACAACATGGATGGCAACCTTACCCCACACAGACCTATGGTAATGGAAATGCCAATCACATCGGCAATGGCAAATCCATAAATTCAAGAGTGGATATAAAAGAAATAGCCGTGCAAATTTAACAAAAATAACTACAATGGGCAAGAAGCATATGGCCAGCCTGTACAATATATACAGGCACAAGCTATTGGCAATAATCAGCCAATCGCTTGGCAAATGCAAAACAATACCAGACAGCCAAGTAATCCACAGACAGTGGAATTCAGCCAGCAAAGTAAAGCACATATGCTGAATAACATGCAAAGACAAAGAAAATTTGAGTCAAGAGCCTCACAGGATACCAACTGGTGTAATCAAACACCAACAGTCCCTGTAGTAGAAGTTACGCCTAAATCAGAGACTATTGCTTTTGTTAACTTGTAAATAGCTAGACCAGTGGATAGCTTCAAGAATTTGATTTTAAAATAATGTACATAAAAGGAAACCAGAACATAATAGATGATGCTCTTTCTCAATTACCACAAGGGTTAGAGAAATTTAATGATCTTTTAGAGTAGGAAGGTGAAATAAGAGCTATGTTGATGGAAGACAAAACACTCACCATTCTATGTCCACATGTGTAAACACATGAAGCAATTAAAGCAGGAAGACACACTGCAAGTAAGAGCGAAACTTATGCAAAATGGCGATGAAAAGTTAGAAAGGTTTTTTACTATTCACAAAAGCGTTCTGTTCCATAGGAACCATCCTGAACAAGAACAATGGTGCATGTGTTTGCCAGAGGAATATGTGGATGATTTTATCTTGTACTCACACAATACTTGGGGCCATTATGGCACTGCAAAGTGCACTGACAAAATAGCTAAATATTGTTATTTTCCCAACCTTAGAAGAAGAGTACTACATATGGTAAGAAAATGTATCATCTGCCAGAAAACAAAATATTTTAACATCTCCAAACAGATTGAATTACATCCCATTGTGGCCGACAAACCTCTAGAAAAGGTATCTTTGGATGTGGCTGGACCCTATCACAGAGGTAAGAGTGGTGTAAAGTATATGGTAGGTCTGTATGATATTTTCACCAAATATGTAACATTGAATGCTGTACAGAACACTACAGCCAGTTGAATTATAAGACAAATCAAAGAGGATTATTTTGCAAGAGTAGGAAATCCAGAAGTCATGTTAGCAGATAATGGCTCATATTTTGTTGAATGTAAATGGAAAGAGTTTGTAGATTATAACCAAATCAAACACATTTTAGTATCCAAATTTCATCCCGAAGCATCTCCCATTTAAAGGATATTTAAAGAATTCAACAGGTTTGTAAGGACCTATATACCTTGTAAACATACCAAGCAGATTGAATATGTCACTCCCTTTTTACAAGTTGTTAACAACCTTCCCCATACGTCAACTGGACTTACACCAAACGAGCTGATGTTCAGCTGCAAACAAGTAGATGAGTGGTACAAACCTTTGCCCAAGATACCGATACAGGAATTATCACTGGATGATAAAATATGACAAGCAGTAATCAACCTTGAAACCTGGGCTAAATACAGGAAAAGAATTTATAACAGAAAGCTAAAATGTATAACAAAATTTTATATATGACAAAAGATGTTACTTAGAAACATCCCAAATCCAAAAAGTTGGAAAACTGAACCGTAAGAGGCATCTACTATACACCGGACAATACATAATTACTAAAATCCCCTACCCAGGAGCATACAGATTGGTACACATGAACATGGGTAAAGACAAGGGCCTTTATCCACACAAATACTTGAAAACATTTATCTGTTAAAAGAAGGGCTGTATGCCCTCTGAGTTGTATATGTTGTTGTTGTGCTCTTCAGTCCAGAGACTGGTTTGATGCAGCTCTCCGTGCTACTCTATCCTGTGCAAGCATCTTCATCTCCAAATAACTACTGCAACTTACATCCTTCTGAATATGCTTAGCGTATTCATCTCTTGGTCTCCCTCTATGATTTTTACCCTCCAGTATTAAATTGGTGAGCCCTTGATGCCTCAGAATGTGTCCTACCAACAGATCCCATCTTCTTGTCAAGTTGTGCCACAAATTCCTCTTCTCCCCAATTCTGTTCAGTGCCTCCTCATTAGTTATGCCTCATTAGTTATGTGATCTATCCATCTAATCTTCCGCATTCTTCTGTAGCACCACATTTCAAAAGCTTCTATTCTCTTCTTGTCTAAACTATTTATCGCCCATGTTTCACTTCCGTAGATGGCTACACTGCACATGAACACTTTCAGAAAGCACTTCCTGACACTTAAATCTATACTCGATGTTAACAAATTTCTCTTCTTTAGAAACGCTTTCCTTGCCATTGCCAGTCTACATTTTATATCCTCTCAACTTCGACCATCATCAGTTATTTTGCTCCCCAAATAGCAAAACTCCTTCACTACTTTAAGTGTCTCATTTCCTAATCTAATTCCCTCAGCATCATCTGACTTAATTCGACTACATTCCATTATCCTCGTTTTGCTTTTGTTCCTGCTTTCAATACACTGTCCACTCTGTTCAGCTGCTCTTCCAGGTCCTTCGCTGTCTCTGATAGAATTACAATGTCATCAGCCAACCTCAAAGTTTTTTTTTTTCTTCTCCATGTATATTACTTCCTACTCCGAATTTTTCTATTGTTTCCTTTACTGCTTGCTCAGTATACAGGTTGAATAACATAGGGAATAGGCTACAACCCTGTCCCATTCTCTTCCCAACCACTGCTTTCCCTTTCATGCCGCTCACTCTTATAACTGCCATCTGGTTTCTGTACAAATTGTAAATAGCCTTTCGCTCCCTGTATTTTACCCTTGCCACCTTTAGAATTTGGAAGAGAGTATTCCAGTCAACGTTGTAAAAAGCTTTCTGTAAGTCTACAAATGCTAGAAACGTAGGTTTACCTTTCCTTAATCTAGCTTCTAAGACAAGTCGTAGGGTCAGTATTGCCTCACATGTTCCAACATTTCTACAGAATCCAAACTGATCTTCCCCAAAGTCAGCTTCTGCCAGTTTTTCCATTCGCCTGTAAATAATTCGTTTTAGTATTTTACAACTGTGACTTATTAAACTGATAGTTTGGTAATTTTACACCTGTCAACATCTTTCTCACCAGATTGAAGAGTTTTGTTATGACTGGCTCTACCAAGGCTATTGGTAGTTTCAATGGAATGTTGTCTACTCCTGGGACCTTGTTTCAACATCGGTCTTTCATTATTCTCGAATTCTTCACGAAGCATCATTTTTCTTATTTCATCTTCATCTACGTCCTCTTCCATTTGTGTGTATAATAGTATTAAAATGTATAATAATATTAGATATGTATAATACGTACAATAATATTAGATTTAGGCTGCTGGAAAGTCACATTCCAGAATTTATATTGATAGTTGTTAAGGAAAATTTTGGTCTGCATTTTTTCTTACATGTCAAATGTGTAAACGATAAGATCAGGAAGAATTTTACTTTTGTGTGTCTAGAGATGATGATACTCTAAATACAACGCTTTGCCTTGCGTGTAGCCCAGTTGTAAACAAATAAATGAACTTGGGAAATGCACAGTAGCATGCAACGCAATACGCAATACACAATTTGCCGTGATGCAAAAGGTATCAGAGTGACGCAGCACATGCACATTGGGGAGCGAGCTAGTCAACAAACTACAAGCACATGCGCACCAGACAGGAACAGCTGGAAATGTTGGAGCGTCCAAAACAAACAAACCTGATGAGCTACAGCCTGCACTAGCATTTGTAAAGCCTGTCAAATAAATAGACACATAGAAAATCAAGAAAGAGAGTATACTAAAACTAAACTATGACTATCTATACAATACACACACACACACACACACACACACACACACACACACACACACACACACAAAAAGATAAGCTAAGGGATTACATACACAGGAAAGGGACGCTAAACTACGAGATATTTACTTAAGCTATGCTACTATATACATTATATCTATACATGTGCAATATTTACAAATTTAAATATTGAATGTGCATGCACTAATCATACCTGATAGATGAGAAAAGTCTTGCTGAAGGTACACAAGCAAGTACAGTATAAGTGGCAAATTGAATAGGAGGTCCCACCATGCCTTTAATACACTTTATCTTTCAGATTTATAAGGGAAGTAGAGACACACACGTAACATGAAATAAATTTTGCGATAACACGACTGCATACTGAAATGAATGAATACATGGTTGGATATATGAAGAAAGTATTAATAGCCATTGAGCCACCATACAATTATCTATGAAGATTTAGTTTGAAGTTATTGTTAAGTTAAGTTAAGTTTTTTCTTCCAGGGAACAATGCACTGACATGTCCTAAAGTGAAGAAAGATAAATGCTTGTAGAGTGTTACGTACCCATATAAACATAAGAAAGGACCACACCGCAAGTAAATATAATTGTAAGTTTATCATACATATGAATGGGATAGCGCGAAAGTATGTGAAGAAGAAAGCAGTTTCAGTATGTTACATATAACAATATGAATTAAGGTTGAATACTATCAAATAATCAAGGGTTCGAAACCTAACTACTGTGAGTGTCGATTACCCATGAAAGAATCAAACACCTGAATTACATTGAAATTTTTATGCAAATTTGTCACTTATGTAAACATCGTTTTACACTCATTATACGTAACATATCATATTGATGATACAACTCCCTAAACCTCAGCACATGAAATGGTTATCCTTTATACAATGAAAGTAACAAGTAAATATTGAGCTGCACTTTTAAACAATGAATAAGTATTTGATGCAGTTGGTCATCAGATTTGAGTTTTGCTCAGAAACAACAAACTATTTTGTTCTTGGGATCACAGTTACATCTATCAATGAGACATAACTGAGCCCATAAATGCGTTTCCATGAAATTTCCACAACCCTGTAGTGTGTAGATCCTTCCTGGAGAAAGCTAGAGAGGTGAGGCCATGCGTAGTTACCTGAGTGGCGTGTAGTATCTATTGTAGTGACTATTGTTTACTTCTTTGATTCTTTTTGAATTGCTAAATATGCCCCGACAGGAAGTCACTGTAAATTGAAATGAATGTATGTCAATATATGCCATAAATGAAAGCGGAATCTATTATTGTATGAATGTTATATGAAGCATGTATAACCAATCGAGAGTAAAATGTGTACTCATATAATTGAAATCGAATAATGTAATGAAAATGAAAATGTACTAAAACCAAATGTCAAGTAATGACCCTATATACAAAAAGGGGAGAGAATACGTTTGCAGACTGTAATGTATATGAACGACAATAATGGCGTGTCAGCAAATGAATAGGATAAGTGTATTTTGTAATTGTATTTTACTATGATATGTGTACAGTATGTGGAAAGGACACTACAGAAACTTTATGTGATACAACTGTATAAAAGACGCTCAAAAACAAAGTGCAAAAACATGAAACCTGGCTGCAAAGTGCTAACTGTACACGAGTTAAAACAATATGTGGATGTGTGCATACTAAACTAAAAATGGCAATACTTTGTGTAACATGAGTTTTCTGTGCTCGACAACATCATAAAAGCAGCAAGGCACTTACCTTGTTGACGGATGTCGGGTGTATGGCTGGTCTTCCCACTGAATAAATGACAGCGATGAGATGAAATACATTCCTCGGGCTGCTGATATGGAAACCAGTTGTCACCGCATCGAATATTTCACAAAGGATCACGCTGTTGAACAAAAGCTTCACGAATTTGGAATTTGTGCAGTAAAAGCCACTGTAAATGCACAACAGACACTCTGGCCTCGTAATTGACATGTGAGCACGATCTGTGATGATAATAAACATTGGACCTCGCGCGTGTACTTCACAAGCTAAACTCCATGCAGACGCCAGCATTACTAAAAATATGTATTTTAACCGTTCATTAAAAATATTATAAGTTATTAGAAAACAGACATTTATTCACACAATTATAAGTTCAACTCCTATCTGTTCATCATTTTACTCGCCGTTGAGATCCTGCATCAAGGTTCAGTGCAGCCAACAACAATTAATGCCGTATCTGGAGGAGCGTTTCTGCCTCGACATTGTCACACTCAAGACTAAACACAATGGAATTAATGTGAAGGCACCTATTGAACTTGGTTTACTCGTACTAAAAAGATTGTGCTTCATATGTTCAAGAACTTACAGACAAATCAGCAATTTCAATGATTGTGGAAGCAGCAGTATATAATGCAAATTATGTTTATTGACTTTGATCATAATAATAATTGAAGTCTACTGATATTGGTATCAGTTAAAGTTCACCCAAGATTGTGCATAGATTCATAAATTACCTTCAAAATTTTCTGAACTATTCTTTCCAATCATTTTACCAGTTATTCAAGCAATTGTTAATCCATTTCCATTACCACATCACTACTCAAGAGGCTCTTTGAAAACAACAGCTAAAAGTAGACAGTCTAATGCAAATTCCAAATCCATTGTTAAAAGAAATATGTTGGTGAGGGCTGTCATTTTAAATGGTAGATGACTGCACATAACATAACTTTCCAAATGAGAAATAGTTGACAGCATTTACAATACAGAGCTAATAACAATGAAATGCCATAGCTAAATTTTGGGCATTACTGAACTAAAAGCAGCTCCATTGCAGCCACGTGTGAGGCAGGCTGGCAGACACAAAGGTGCTGATGTGTAATTTCACAAGTGAGCTCATTTGTACACTGCAAGGCCAAGCCATGCAATTATAGTGACACTGCAGAAATGCTGTGCAGCTACGAGCTGGCCTGAGGAGTATTTCCAAAACATGGAGACACAGGTATATTGATTTGGACATGCCTGGAAGCATGCTATTAATCACTATATATGTCCTCATATTCTAGCACAGTTATGCGCAGTCTGGCAGCATCCTTCACAGCAGATCCGTGCAAATCTCCCTCGCACTATGCACCAGACAGCAGCTGACACTAGCCTAAGCAGCTAGTTTCAACAGAGACCAGCTCATGGTTCCAAGTCTGCAACCATGGACTTAGAATAACACAATAACACAACAATTGAGCCATTCCCCAGGTTCCAGGGCAGCATTTAACTTTTGTCTTGAAGGCAGCAGTTTTCAGCCAAGGTGCTGAGAGGGATACACAGTGTCAGCAAAGCAGGTTACGGATGTCAAATGGCCGTCCTGCCGCTGTGATCTTCTGACGTCATCTGCAGCACTGGTGGACCACAGACTTGCAGAGGATGTATCTCATGGTGTCACAGCACTCCAACATTGTATCTCATATGAAATAAAATACGTTGTATATTGCAGCAGATTTTTCCTACTCACCAATGCCTCCACAACCTGCCATACACAACTTTTATGCCACAATGACCCCACTCACCCTGGGTCACAACAACAACTTACATTTGAAAAGGCCCAGTAATTGCAAAGGAAATAATCAGAAGTAACCACAAATTTATATATACAATTTCTGTTAGACAGTATGTCCATTATGAATTATTAATGAGGCCAATCATGTATGAGCTTGATGAGAAAAGCAGGTTTGTTTATTTTGTATTGGTGTTGTGACTGATTGTGTAACTGTGGAAATTTGTTTGGGGGGGGGGGGGGGGGGAGAAATTATTCAGTTATAACATGTCTGATTACCTGGTTGGTACAACTGTCCACTAACATTCCCACAGCAATTACCTAAATAGGACTTGTGAATATTTTTCTTGTCCTTTTACGCCAGTGTTTTTATGTATAAATTCCTGTATCAGAAAAAGAAACAATGTTTATTATGTCTTCAATGTACAGTGATGAGCAAAATCATTATGACCACATGCTTAATAGCTTGTTCCTCCATTTTGGAATTAAATACATCACTTATACTGCATATAAGGGATCTGACACTTTAATGGTAGGTTTTGGAGGTATGTGGCATTAAATGTCTACACACAGGTCGTGTAATTTGTGTGAATAATGGGTCACTGATTTAAGTATGCGGTGATGGCGCCTGATAGTGACCCACATGGGTTACATAGTATTTACATCAGGTGAATTTGGTCACCAAGACATCAACACACGAGTTTACTATAATGCTCCTCAAATGACTATAGCATGGTTCTGGCTTTGAGATGGACAATTGTACTGCTGAAAGATAACATCACCTTTGGGGAAGACTTCAAATATGAAGGGATGCAGGTGGTTTGCAGCTGTCAGCATGTCTTCGATTACTGCCACAGCTCCCATGCAAGTACAGGAGAATGTTTCCCATAGCATAACACTGTTCCCACCAGCCTGCATCCATGGTGTGCTGCACATTTCTATCCAACATTCATCTCGATGATGACATTTGTGGAGATGACCACTGACCTATTGTAGCAAAAATGTAATAAAAATGTAATTCATCTGGAAAGCCAACACATTTCCATAGATTGATGATTGGTCCCATGCCCATTGCAATCGTAATGTTGGGTCAACATGTGAACAGGTAGGTAGGGGTGGTCTGCTGAGGAGCTCCATGTTCAACAATGTACAATGAATTGTGTGCTCCAAAACACTTGTGCAGGCACCAGCATTGTGCTCTGACATCCAACTATTTAGCAACTAGTTATAGTTTCACTGTCCTCCTACCTCTTTCCATAGATGCTCCTAACTGAAGCATATGAACATTCAACCAGCTTTGCTGTTTTCAAGATACTCATTCACAGGCTCTGCAATGTAATAATAATCTGCCCTTTGTCAAAGTTGCTTATCTTAATGGATTTCCCATTTGGAATCCATATCTTTGCTAGGATTATCCCCTGTCCATGTCTGCTCAGCTTACACACTTCTGTTACCGTATCATGCGCCCAAAACACTAAAAATGGCTCTGAGCACTATGGGACTTAACATCTGAGGTCATCAGTCCCCTAGGACTTAGAACTACTTAAACCCAACTAACCTAAGGACATCACACACATCCATGCCTGAGGCAGGATTCGAACCTGAGACTGTAGCGGTTGCTAGGTTCCAGACTGAAGCGCCTAGAACCACTCAGCCACAGTAGCCGGCCCGAAGCACTACCAGGCAGAATCCAATGTCAAATGTTTTGGCTTATCACTGTACACTGTATTAAAAGAAAAGTCTCTTGTATTATCTAGCAAAACTGAGTTAGAGACATTCCAGGAAATTTAATAATAATGTCTTATCATAGGTGACATATACAGGGTGGTTAGAAACAATCTGAAAAGCTTGTAAAGGTGTTGCAGGTTGTAGGTTATGCTGAGGAATAATTGTTAAAAAAAATAAAATAAAAAAAAAAATTAATTTGACATATTGCACCATTTCTGAGTTAATTAGGATCGAAGTCAGCCAATCAGGCCATCATGTACACAAATTCAAGAGGCCTGCCAGACACAATTAGTGCGAGTTGCTCTCAAAGTGTAGCTGATAGTGCTCGAGACTACTCAGCCTCTGGCTCAGGTTCGATCCTTAGTACCATCCTATGCCCAATTTTTTGTATCACACTCTTGTTTGTTTTTAGAAAACCAAACAAAGAATATGTTTGGTGACACCATCTCTGGTGGGCTGCTCGAATTTGCTTGTTCAAAGGCACGACTGGCAAACTTCATTGATAATTTACTCAAAAACAGTGAAACATGTTGAATTTTTTTCTTAACAATTATTTCTCAGTAGAACTTATCCTGCAACATCCTTACAAGCTTTTTAAACAGTTCGTGACAACTCTGTACATACATTAAATGAATTCGCAGTTGCAAATAAGGACAACCATCAGCTGTAGAATGGAATGATGACAATGAAAATCTGTGCCATACCAGGACTCGAACCTTGATTTCCAGCTTATCGCAAGCAGCCGCCCTACCATTTGCCTATCTGTGGTGCATTACTCGTGGCCAGACCCAAACTTCCGTAAGTCGTCAACCATGCATCCATGCATGCATGTCCAAAGGAACTTTGCATCATAATCAGAACAACACAGGCACTGCAACACTGCACTCTGTACACAGTGTAAGTATCATCATAATAAATGCCTTGCCAGAGAAGTTCTAATTCTCATTGATTAAAAGTCCCTACATTTTATCAAATGTTCAACGTTTGTTCTACAACAAAATAGGACTCTCTCTATCAGATTTGTTACTCTACAATGAAATTTCCATGTACAAATATTATGCATGAACAGTGATGTTACCCATGTATGTATTAATGAATGTTGTGGGGAAAACACAATTAAGTGATATCCTGTGTTCATGTGAGGGGAAAAAGCACAGCAAATAACTCATCATCTTTTATTTCAAATATGCATCAATATAATAAATAACAGTGTCATATTTTCACATTGATGATCAATGACACATGTCTCAGTTTATTATATGAAACCTTTATTAAATTAGTAACACACTGGTCCATAACTGATCTTTGGTATATATTTAGAAATTAACAAGTCACTATATTCAAAATAAATGCAACCAACACACAACACTGCATAAATGAAGTCAAGAAATATAACTGCAAATTACTAAAGTAAATGAAACAAAAGCACTGTTATCTGAATCTATACTTATTCTGTAAAAACATTGTTCCATTGAGGTTTTCATTTTGATTGTGTTGAGTTAAAGTTGCCAGATGCTTAGAGTTTAATGGATCACTAATTAAAATGAGCAAATGTAATTGAGCTTTGGCATTTTGTTATGAATAATATTGGACTATAAATTTTTGAAGACATTTCATCTTATTGGCTTTCAAACATCAAATTTATGGACATAGTAAGACACTATTACAAACATGATTTAAAGTGAGATTTCATACCTTATGTGAATATGAGGGAAATCTTTTTTCACTCATTCTGACTGAAATGTTCAATTTTCTCCAATAATTTTAGTGTTACGTGTTAATACCAGGTGTAATTCACTAAAATTTAACTGTTTGAGCAGAAATATTTGTTCTGGTGCAAACTGTTGAACAGACTGATGACATATATTGGTCTTATTTCTATTTTATATCATCATCCAATAAAATGAAAATAGAGCATAGCAACCTGTGTCACAATAAAAACTTATGGAATTAGACATTTGCTATAGCTTTATTTTGTTAGTCCACGTATCAAAGAAGAGTAAACATATAACTGCAGAAGATAAATATTCTCTTACCTACAGGTAAGTAGAAACAAATAATGCACATTTCACACACATAATATAACTATCTGAAATTATTATACAAATTCTAAGCAGTGAGAGTATGCAGCTTCCCTCAATAACTTGGATCAACTATCAAATGCAAATAGACCATAAAACTTTATAGAATGATATTTTAAGTGATTCATTTTAAACTTTTACTATCACTCTGCTGTATTTCTATCTTTTACTTGTCCAAGTTCATCACAATTCTCAAATTTGTATGATCTGAAGCAACAGCCCTCCACAGTTGGTCTACTGAAGACATAAAGAATACTTAGGTAATCCTGTGCATTCAAATTTCAAAATACATCCTTATCTTCACAGAATTTGGGGAAAAACACACACACACACACACACACACACACACACACGCACGCACACGCACACACACAACAACAACAACAACAAAGTAATCCCAAACCTCCTTGAGGATAAGGTGAAGACAGTGTGTCCCATAATAATATGCTGATGTTTAGCTGTCAATAAATCATCTACTTACTGTTGATTCTGTTTGACAATTCAATAAGACCTTAGTTTAGGTATTAAATGTATAAGAAAATTAAATTACAACACTAATTGGATAGTTGAATGTTCCTCTCACCTACAAAAACCAGGACTATTAAATATTATTTCTCAAAGTCAGTGAAGTTTTGGGATTTCTAACAAATACAGTGTGTTTATTGAAGGGATACCTTACTGAAAACTACAGAACTGAAATACTGATTCTAGAACTGCTGCATATCTGACTGAAATACTAAAACGCCATGAAACATTTGATTTATCTACTAGAAAAATTTACATTTAAACTATTTCTCCTCTTTGGAATCTAGTGTAAAAGTGAATAGTATTGTTAATAGTTGTGGAAAAAAATAAAGAATGTTAACAATATATTTATAAGGAACTATAAAAAATCACATTTAGAACAATTTAAAACCAGACTAGATCTTTGACACTTCAAATTATTCATCACTGAAGAGAGGACAAAACATATACCTTCACATGAGGAGGAGCAGTTCAAATAACACAGTATTGATGAAAGACAAACTCAAATTTGTCAATGATGTTTTTAGTTTCACCATTCACTGCCATTGTATGCCAATAAAGATATCAATCTCCAATGAAAAAAAAAAAAGCTTGAATCTGATACACAGAAGAACACTACCACTGTGCAAATACTTTTGGCTTCACCCATCACAAATCATAAATGGATAAATTTTTTCTAAATAATTAATAACATAATTCAGTCACAGAACAACTCAAAGGAGTAAAAAAATCTATTGATATAATCATCTTTTCAACTTCAACTACTATAACTGACAATGTGAAGACCAAATTCTAAGAAATGGTTTACAATAAGTAACAGAGTGAGTGTAATTATTACAATGCCTAAACACAAGATATAAAAAGAACTATGTTGAGTTTTGAGTCTGTGAGAATAGATTGGAAGGTTATGAAATGCATTTTTAACAATGATGAAACTGATTAAATAAACCAATGAACTTGACTATGATTTTTTGTTTAGTATACTCTGTGACAACTAGTACACCATCTAAGTGCATGTGAAGACAGTTTCCAGATGTATGTAACACGGTGCGTTACCACCACAGGCACAGAAGGATTTTGAACATTTCGTTTTCTATTTGAGTGGAATGCGTTGGTACCACAGGCACAGAAGGATTTTGAACATTTCATTTTCTATTTGAGTGGAATGTTATCCAATATCCACATTTTTGGTAGTCTCTTGCTGCATACCAGATTTAGCTGCCTCTGACTATTATGGATGGAGCTACACCAAATATGGTGTGTATTTAATTCCCTCTGCCAACAAATAATGAGGACCTGACATATGAAAAAGCTCCACCACTGTAATGGGTACTATAGTGACAGGATCTGTTAGAAGTATGGCTACAGTGCAGACAGGTGCACAGCGACATTTTATTCCCATACTAGAAATCCAGGTTCTGGAAACAAATTTTCTGAGTTTATCTTTCATTTTATTTACAAACCAGAAGAAAAAATGTATCCTCTATAGTCCTCATCTGATAAATTAAAGCAAGTACGATCAGACTTAATGATATACTATATATAAATAACAAATTAGAGATGCAAGAAACAGTTAACAATAGTAAATGATTTAACAAACAATATTACAGTCAGTTCTACTCCGATAAAGATTTCAACACTAATGTTCAACAGGTAACACAATGAAAAATTTATTATTTAATACTGTTAATCTTCAGAAAATGCCTCATGAAAACAAACAGAACTTGTTTGCAAAATGTAAAGCAACATAATAAAACAACAATTATTTTATGATGGATTTAAAGTAGAATACACCATCAGTCAGTAGTAGTAAAACACAATTCAGCACATCATGTGCCAAGTGGCTGCTCTTCTTATCTTCGCATTTTGTGCCCTTGCCCTCGAAGATGGAATGGTTGCTTTGCTCTCATTCCTAAAGGTGAAATTGCAGGCCACAAGTTAAATAAGTGTAGAATAACAAAATGAAACACAGATAAACAGTTCTCTTTGTCCTACAGCTGAGAAGTTTACTAGAATATTAAGTGAACTACCATTAAGAATTTTTTAGTTTAAACACACATTTATTGTATACCTACTGCCCCCCTCTCTCTCTCTCTCTCTCTCTCTCTCTCTCTCTCTCTCTCTCTCTCACACACACACACACACACACACACACACACACACACACACACACACACACATATCTAATTATTCATATATATTGGCAGAACATTGGAATTTTACTGTGAAGTATATTAGTAACCATATATGTGTACTGTCATGGGAAAATATTGAAGTCATTCACAGATATGATTTCTTTATTTTGCAAGGATTTCAAAACAAAAATAATGTTGATAATTATTGGGCAGTGGACCTGACGGATTTAGAGACTTCATAAAATTAGCAGATGGATGGAGAATGGTACCAACAAAGGAAGTAAGAAACATGTGAAACCAGTATTTGATAATATATGTCACTTGTCGAGAAATAGGATAGCATACATCTAGATACTCAAATTATCAGCCCCAAATCTGAACACCAAGTTCTGAAGAATTAGAGAAAATTAAGGTTTATTTTATGTATGGTGTAAAACAGCAACAATTACACACATTACAATTACACATTATACATACATATCTATATCAGAATTTAATTTCAAGCTGCTCTGATTCCATAAATGTGAAAGCATCATAAAATTCCAATACCTCATTTTCTCCTGTGGCTCAGAGCAGATTACCCGTATCAAAATAGCTTCTAATGTGTTTCCATGAGGACTGTCATTGAGGGTAATACTTTCTACATGAAAACTGCCACGTGACTCGGTGAATGCCTGGACAACATGACCATAGTATTCTCATCAAAAGTACAGGTCATTACAAGAGATCACTGCTCAATTATCAGCTCCAGATGTGGAATACACAGAGAACACTTAATTTACAGTACTATGCAACAATATATCTCACTGTTTATTAATACATGTGAATATTCATTAAGAGATGATCTACCACAATACAGATATTAACATTACTGTCTTTATCCACTTATATGTAGAATCAGAACCTGTTTTCTTTTGAGGTGTAATCAACAAATCACGTGTAATTCTTCAGATTCTCCCGGCGTAATTCATGACAAAATAGTTCCAAGTGAACAGCTGGATGTCAAGTGTCCAACAGCCACAATATTTCAGCAAGCAACCACATTATCATCAGATGTGCTGGTGAACTGGCTGCTTAGGAGCTGGTGTGGAACTATTATCACATAACCCCCCCCCCCCCCCCAACCCCCTACCCTTCAACCAGCTGCTCTCGTGATGTGGCCAGGGGTAGCCGCCCACTCCTCCGCACACATCGTGTGTGGAGGGAGGGAGGGATGGGTAGGGGGTGGAGTGGGGTGTGGGAAGAGAGAAAAGTATTCGCACCTCAGCATACCTGATGATGTCATTTGGTGAAACAAAAGCAAAACCAATAGGGACTTCGTAGTTTGCTGGAAGTATATCTCAGCTTCAACAGCCTTCCTGCAGTGGTTCATTCAATAAGCAAACAAAATTTGTGATGTGTACTGAGTTTTCCCTTTAGGGAGTGCTGACTACTGCATCAGGAAGACCACAAGCCAACGAGAGTATGGCTTTGGTACCATACTATATTTCTGATAAGTTAAGAACTATTTCTTAAACAAATGAAACTTTTTGGTGTTGGCAAGAGTGTGACTTAGCCATAAAAAGAAAATTCCAGTCTCATGTTTCTACGAAAGTGGCTGGAAGACAAAATAAATCTACATTATACACATACCATAAAAGTGTCTACAAAATAGTTAATATCTACTGTTAGGGTTATGCTGCATGGGAAGACATATTCATGATTTGTGAATGGTTTTTAGACAAATACCTAAATTAAGTCCCAAAAGTTCATAAATGAACAAACTTGCTTCATTTGAGAAGTAGTGAAAAGTTTTATATACATTAATTGCTAATGAATCTTTTCACTGTTTGCAGCCCATGGTGGCAGTCCAACACTGTTTATTGGCAGGTGGTAAACCCTGGAAGTCAAATGTGGTTTTAAAAGAAACCACCAGATGTCACAGAATAAGAAAATCAAAGAATGTCTATTATCTACTACCAAAATAGTTATAATGTACTGAATGAAAATCATATTGGAGTACAAGGATTTATTGCAGTGAGATAATACACTGTGTGACAATACAATGTGCAGCAACCAGAAAGGGATGAAGAAAGGAAATGAAGTTTCACTGGTTGATAGGATAGTTTATGTTATTTCAGTGATTACAGAATAAGTCATATTTCCAAAGAACTTGGTAGAATGAGCCCACACTGATGCTTTTGGGAAGGCTATCATAAAGTCACATTCTCTACCAAGGCAGGCTGGTCCACAACTGTTTTAACGCATCCTTGATATCCTGGATATTGGCACTGGGACAGAGTTGACAATTGAACTGATCCCACGTATGATCTATTGGGGGGGTAGATGTGGGGATCTTTCTGATCCAGGAGTACCTTAACAGCACGCTGACAGTTCACAGAGACGTGCCGTATTTGGACGACCATTGTCCCGTTGAAAAATGGCACAGTGGAACTATTGCACAACAGGTAACAGATGAGGATGCAGGATGTCCATTGTGCACTATTATGCCAGAAGAGTTCCCTCAATTACTGCCACCCATGATCTGACTCAAACCCAATAGCTCTCCACAACATGACACCAGGATTAATACCATTGTGCCTCTCCAAGACATTGATAAAATTGAACTTCTGTCGTTTGGGACAATGTAGAGCAGTGATTCTTCACTGAACACAGTACAATGCTAATCATTGGCACCCTTCCTGGTCATGGCACTGCAAATGCAGCTGTTTGTCTTGTGTTATTGGCATATTATGCATGGGATGGTAATTCCCTAGTCAGGCTGATGCTAGTCTCTGATCAATGGTGCAGGAATACACATAATATTGAAGGAGTCCATTACTTGTTCCCAGATGAGAAGCACGGATGTGAAGGAGTTAACAATGTGCTTGATGCTTGTGGTGATCCGATTCCCTATTAAATATGGTTTTGTAAGCAATTGAAGGAAATCGATATAAACAGAATATACCCCTACTGTAGCCACATTCACCAACAGTAATCTGGCGTCTCCTTTGCCAGGTACGTACCTTTGAGGGCAGCTGAATGATCACCAGATAAAGGTGAATCCCAGTTTGTCTGAAATAAAGTTCACAAGGAATTAAATTATGTTGAAAGCATTTTCAAATATGCTATAAAATTGAAAGATGCATAAATTTAAGTTTTTGGCTGACTAATTATTCAAGCAGCACACATATAGTCTTGTGCTTGTATGATATCACACACAATCTGTATTAACCAAAAAATAAAGTAAATTGTCTGTGTAATATTAGTACAATAATATATATGTTGTTCACACTTTATAATCCCTTGGACTTGGCTTGTTTTTTTAAAAAAATGTTCCTTTAATTGATACTTTAAAGCTTATTAACAGTAACTGACAATTCAGTGATTAATATCAGTGACAGCACCTAAATTCTGAAAAAAGAAACAACAAAATTATCAACTATAAACAGTGATGTCTATAGTTGCCACATAGAAAGCAACAATCCTCACCATTCAGAATGAATTTTCACTCTTCCGCAGAGTGTGCATAGATATGAAATTTGCTGGCAGAGTAAAACTGTGTGCTGGACTGGGAGTCGAACCTGGGGCTTTTGCCTTTTGTGGTCAAGTGCACTCCCAATTGAGCTATCTGCACATGACTCATAACCCATCCTCACAGCTGTACTTTTGCCAGGACCTGATCTCCTGCATTTCAAACTTCACACAAGTTCTTCCCTGAGTCCTGGTCCGGCGCACAGTTTTTTTTCTGGCAGAAAGTTTCCATCTTCTCTATGTTTGTTACACTGCACCAAATATGTGTCCTCACATACATGAAATTAAAATCTTACTGCTATTAACATTTTTCTTTATTTATTTGCTTTCATTATTTTATTTATACAAATCTGTGTGACACACTGCATGTCAGTAGCAGTTAAATACTGTCACATCCGTTCTTCTTCGCGGATGGATCACTTAGGACCATGCGTAATCAACATTTGTTGGCCTTCCTTTTCACCCAGTATTCCTTCATAAACAACGAATGGGCTAGCTTTCGTTGCGTAGACCACGTATATCTCTTAGTTTTTCTCTCTTCTTCCTCAAAACCCCGTGTGTTTGCGATTTTTCTGATTTCATTTCTATCATGTAGATTTGGAGACCCTAATTCTCTCGGGTCTTTTTCCATCTGTTTGTACCAGTTCGGGCTTGCAGTTTTTTGTCTTTAAAAATATATGGATTTTGTGCGTTAACCTGTTTGAGTCCATTCTTTCTAAATGCCCCATGAATTGGATTCTTCTCATGTGCATTGTGTCTGTTATTTTGGAGATATTTTTATAAATTTCTGCCTTGGGTTTTGGGCAATGCACACCATCTTTAGTTCTTGGTCCTAGGATTTTCCTCATTATTTTATGTTCTTTCACTTCGAATTCCGCTTTTAGTGTTCTGTGTTGAAGGTTTAGTGTCTCAGATGCGTAGAGAGCTTCAGGTTTAATTACTGTTGTGTAATGTCGTATTTTGCAGTTCCACGAGACTCTTTTTGTTGTAAATGTTTTTTGTTAATTGAAACGCCGTCTCCAATTTTCTGCAATCCATTCACCTAAATATTTAAATTCTTTTACTCAAGAGATGTAGTTATTACCAATTTTGAGATCAGAAGGTGCATCTTTGATGTCAGTCATAAATTTTGTTTTTTCAAATGAAATTTGTAATCCTATTTTTGCTGCATGCTCTTGTAATAATTCTAGCTGTTTCTGTGCCTCGGTAATGTCTTGTGCGATCAGTGCCATGTCATCAGCAAATGCTAAACAGTCTAATTCTATGCCCTTTCGTCTTGGTCACAGTCTGTGTGCTGGTGCACCTGCTTTTCTCCATTCTCTAACAACTTTTTCAAGAGCAAATTTATTTAAATGAACAGAAAAAATGCAAAATACTGAAACAGTTGATAATATTTTTGCTACTTACAAATGAAACACAAAATGTTAAATACTGATCATAACAGACAGAATAAAGTGCAATAAAATATGAAAGATGTTTTCCATGCAAAAACAAATCAGGGGTGTGAATTGTGAATTACTAGCAGATATAAGGACAACAAACAAGGGAATCGGGCAACAGACTAGAATGAAAGACACTATGATTATAATATCAATGAAATGAAGGTGAGCAGGACATGTGGCCATGTGAATAGAAGGTGAATGTGCCACAGAAATTTTTGCTGGCTTCAAAGAGACAATGAAGGTTTCGACGATTACCAAAAGGAAGGTGGATGGAGGACATTAGAACACAAGCAGAAGCAACATGGATGCATAGAACTGATGACTGTATTGCGTGGAAAAGCTTGTTGAGAAACCTGGAAACCCTTAATATGTCAAGATAAGCATTTGATTTGATTTGATTTTTTATTGGTCCAGTTTTATCACATAGCACAAATTGTACAATTGATATTGGATAGGTCAAAGATAAGTTACAATAATACATAGTATTTGCAATTAAAATTAGGTACCAACTACAATTAATTTTGTTACTTGTTCAGAAATTCTCTGACAGAATAGAAACAGTGCTTTATTAGAAATGCCTTTAGTTTAGCTTTAAATATTGGATGAGTAGTATTTTTTATTTCCTCTGGTATCTTATTGTGTAGCATTACACCAATGTTAATTATGCTCCTCTGATAGGTGGTTGTTCTGTGATATTTTTGATGTATATTTGATTCCCTTCTGGTACTATAGTTGTGTACACTTTTGTTCTGTAGCGGTTTGCCTGTTTTCAGGAGGTAGTCCCTAGTGAACAAGATAGTTTCATAAATGAATAAACTTGGAACATTTAGAACACCAAACTCAGTAAAATGGGATTTACAGGACTCCATCTTTTTAAGGCCACAAATTATTCTTAAAGCTCTTTTTTGCATTCTAAAAACCTTTACACTGTGAGTTGAGTATCCCCAGAAAACGATCCCATATCGGATTAGTGAGTGGAACTGTGCATAGTATGCCTGCAGTACGGTTGTTTTGCTTGCTGTAGCCTTTAAAATTCTTAGGCCATAGCACACAGAAGATAGTTTTATACACATGTTATTTATATGTGTGTCCCACTTTAAGTCTTGCTGAACCCAAAGACCCAAGAATTTTGTGACACTTACATTTTCTAGGGGGATCATTTTTTAATTGGGCTTGAATAGACATTTGATCAGTTGGAAGAATTAAATTAAAATTGGCACACACAGTTTTTTCAGCATTTATAATGAGTTTGTTTTTTGAGAACCACTCAGTGTGTCTTTTCATAGAACTTTCTGCCGTGGACCACAAAGTTTCTGGACTGGATCCAGTGAGCAATATGCTGGTGTCATTGGCAAACAGGATAGTTTTTGTGGGACTCATATATTCAACTAAGTCGTCCACATAAATCAAGAAGAATAGTGGACCTAGGATTGAGCCCTGTGGTACACCATATTTGATTGGTCATTCCCTAGAAAGAAAGGAGTTGTTTCTGGTTTTATTCATTTTGTTGAATTCATACTGAAGTGATACTTTCTGCCTGTGGTTTTTTAGGTATGAACACAACCAGCTATGTGCTACACCTCTTACTCCTCGTCTTTCTAATTTTTCGAGCAGAATGT
The DNA here is from genome assembly GCF_023864275.1 of Schistocerca cancellata. Taxonomy (NCBI): domain Eukaryota; kingdom Metazoa; phylum Arthropoda; class Insecta; order Orthoptera; family Acrididae; genus Schistocerca; species Schistocerca cancellata. The sequence goes on from NC_064627.1 coordinate 429,665,091, forward strand.
TATGGTCCAGGACATCGAAGGTTTTTGATAGATCTAGAAAAATACCTGCACCTAATTTATGTTGATCAAGGGATTTTAAAATGCAGTGTAAGAAATCGAAAATTGTTGTCTGTGTAGATTTAGACTTTCTAAAGCCATGTTGTTGTACTAAGAGGTGCATATTTATTTATGAAACTTAAAAGCCTGTCATAGAAGAGTTTTTCTAGAATTTTTGAGAAGGAACTTAACTGTGACACGGGTCGGTAGTTTGATATTTTTTCGGAAGAACCTTTTTTTAGCAGTGGTGAAACTTTTGCTATTTTAAAAATATCGGGGAATACACCAGTTTTTAAAGAGAGGTTGAAAATTTTTGCCAAGGGGTTTGCTATGTGGTGAGCACATGCTTTTAATATGAAATCATTTTATTGCTTAATGATTTAATTTTACTTATAATTTCATTGGGGTTTGTTTCATACACATACATAGAAGCATTGAAGGTCACTGACTTGCTGGAGAAACTTGGGACTGGTCCTTGACAGTGTACTTGAATGAGGTCTTCAGCTAGTGAGGTGAAGAATTCGTTGAATTTTTCCACAACTGAATTTGGGTCTGTGACTTTTGAGCCTTCTACTGTTAATGATACATTCCTTTTCTTTGGCACTGAACTACAAGTTTCTTTATAACTCTCCATGTGGATCTCATTTTGTTGGATGAGTTTCTTATCAAATTGTCATTCCACATAATTTTTGCCTCTTTGACTACTCTACCATAGATACTTTTGTAGGCTTTTGAATAATCTGCGAATTCTTGGGTTACTCTCTATTTCTTACAAGAGTACTGCAGAAATCTGTTTCTCTCACTGGAAATTTTTATGCCTTTAGTTACCCATTGCTTATTATTATTAGGTTTTACTGTTTTTACTACTTTTGGAAATGCTACATTAAAATAGTGAATAAAGATGCTCTGAAAACTCATGTACATGCTATCAACATTGTTCTGAGTGGCGATGCTTTCCCAGTTTTCCTTCACCAGTAAGAGATTAAAAATTCTAATGTTATCTTCAGAAAAGGTTCTTTTTTCAACTACTTTTCTGGAACTGATACTACTTGTTGGCATTTCTATACACAGCAGCTGTGCCTCATGATCACTATAACCCATGCTCAGTACTCTGCTTGTGAATCTGTAAGCTGTTTCTGAGATGAATATTTGGTCAATAATGGAATTTGTGCATTCTGTTAATCTCGTTGGCCAGTGTATTGTGGGGATCATATTGAATGTGTTGGTCATATTTATCAAAGCATCTCTGCTGCTGCTGTCTTTTGAAAAATCAGTATTGAAATCCCCACAAAGCACTATCTTCATATTTAGTGTACTGATCTTGTTCAACAGAACCTCTAGTTTATTCATGAAGACTGACAGGTTTCCACTTGGTGCTCTGTATATGTTAATAACTATGAAATTAAGCTCTGGCAGTTTGGTAATGGAAAGCTCAAAGTCTTTTTCAATTGAGTCAATATAACTTTTACTGACATCACAGAACTTTATTTGTTCTTTCACAAAGATAGCGGAGCCACGATGTTTGGAAAACTCTCGGCTAAAATGACTTGCTAATCTATATCGTGAGATTGAGGTTAATTTTACTTCGTCATTTCGTAGCCAATGTTCAGTAATGCAAATTATATCTATGTTTAGTGCATACTGGAGTAGTGCTTCCAACATGGAAATTTTATTTGTGAGTGACTGAACGTTATGGTGTAGTATAGCAAAATCTGGGTACTTAGTAACTTTAGTTGAAACGGTTTCTGATTCTTTATCTAATGGCATTTCTAATACAGCACTTAGCCTAAAAAATTTTCTGTTATGTTTCTTGTGTGTGGCTTCTGTTCGCTGGTGGCAATCAGCAGGTGAGTTAACTTCTGGAGCTTGTATAAGTTTTGCTTCATCCACATCTGTCCTCTTCAGTTTAAACCATTTCGTAATTTTCGTTTGGCTGACGACTTGATTGATTGTTTTTTGCCTAATCGGTTTGAACCACTTGGTAATTTGCGTTTGGCTGATAGCACAGATTGGAACTCATCTAAAACACTTCTTAATCTCCGTTTGTTTGTCACTTATACTTTTTTCTCCACTCTTCTTCGAAATGCAAGTACATATTTTTTCGGCTAGTAATTTCTTTCCTGGCGTATTTAAATGAAGTCCTTAGACTGTATGGAACCTTCGTTCCAATCTGTTTATGTCTACAATATCGACATTCTTAAAGTTAGTGCGTATTTCAGTGATACACTCGTTTGCAACATTAATTTCGCAGTTCACACACGACCAGGGTGGTAAATCATGATGATGCGGGATATTCACAATGAGTACATTTGTGTGGGTTAAATTATTGAAACATTTCCTCATTTCTGTAATCACCTTGTGTGTCTTGTTTCTATAGACGTCGTTTGATCCTCCTATAACACGGCGAAATCGTCTTTATTCAAACTAGCTACGTCAGTTGATGTTGTTAGGTCCGTTATTTCACTCAATGGAGCCTCTGGCTTTATGAAACCAGATGCCTTGAAACTACATGTCCTCATCAACACTGCGGAAATTTCACGGCCGTGACTACCACCTAACACACAGATTGTTTTGTGTTTCGCACTTTTTGTAACCGGAGGATTTAAGATTCTTCTTCTCACCTGACTAGTGTTGTTTTTTTGCAGCACGTTTTCTAAATGTTCTTCAGTTTGCAGTTTAACTGGAGATAACTTTTTTAACGTAGTTTCCTTTGTTGCATTGAAGTCTGTGGTAGTGTAGGTGGGCGCACTTATTTTCGGAGTTTCCAGAGGTAAAATAGTCCCCCATTCGGATCTCCGGGCGAGGACTACTCAAGAGGACGTCGTTATCAGGAGAAAGAAAACTGGCGTTCTACGGATCGGAGCGTGGAATGTCAGATCCCTTAATCGGGCAGGTAGATTAGAAAATTTAAAAAGGGAAATGGATAGGTTAAAGTTAGATATAGTGGTAATTAGTGAAGTTCAATGGCAGGAGGAACAAGACTTTTGGTCAGGTGAATACAGGGTTATAAATACAAAATCTAATAGGGGTAATGCAAGAGTAGGTTTAATAATGAATAAAAAGATAGGTGTGCAGGTAAGCTACTATGAACAGCATAGTGAACGCATTATTGTGGCTAAGATAGACACGAAACCCATGCCTACTACAGTAGTACAAGTTTATATGCCAACTAGCTCTGCACAGGATGAAGAAATTGATGAAATGTATGATGAGATAAAAGAAATTATTCAGGTAGTGAAGGGAGATGAAAATTTAATAGTCATGGGTGACTGGAATTCGAGAGTAGGAAAAGGGAGAGAAGGAAACATAGTAGGTGAATATGGATTGGGGTTAAGAAATGAAAGAGGAAGCCGCCTGGTAGAATTTTGCACAGCGCATAACTTAATCATAGCTAACACTTGGTTCAAGAATCATGAAAGAAGGTTGTATACATGGAAGAATCCTGGAGATACTAGTAGGTATCAGATAGATTATATAATGGTAAGACAGAGATTTAGGAACCATGTTTTAAATTGTAAGACATTTCCAGGGGCAGATGTGGACTCTGACCACAATCTATTGGTTATGAACTGTAGATTAAAACTGAAGAAACTGCAAAAAGGTGGGAATTTAAGGAGATGGGATCTGGATAAACTGAAAGAACCAGAGGTTGTACAGAGTTTCAGGGAGAGCATAAGGGAGCAATTGACAGGAATGGCGGAAAGAAATACAGTAGAGGAAGAATGGGTAGCTCTGAGGGATGAAGTACTAAAGGCAGCAGAGGATCAAGTAGGTAAAAAGACGAGGGCTAGTAGGAATCCTTGGGTAATAGAAGAAATATTGAATTTAATTGATGAAAGGAGAAAATTTAAAAATGCAGTAATGAAACAGGCAAAAAAGAATACAAACATCTCAAAAATGAGATCAACAGGAAGTGCAAAATGGCTAAGCAGGGATGGCTAGAGGACAAATGTAACGATGTAGAGGCTTATCTCACTAGGGGCAAAATAGATACTGCCTACAGGAAAATTAAAGAGACCTTTGGAGAAAAGAGAGCCAATTGTATGAATATCAAGAGCTCAGATGGAAACCCAGTTCTAAGCAAAGAAGGGAAAGCAGAAAGGTGGAAGGAGTATATAGAGGGTCTATATAAGGGCGATGTACTTGAGGACAATATTATAGAAATGGAAGAGGATGAAGATGAAATGGGAGATACGATACTGCGTGATGAGTTTGACAGAGCTCTGAAAGACCAAATTCGAAACAAGGCCCCGGGAGTAGACAACATTCCATTAGAACTACTGACGGCCTTGGGAGAGCCAGTCCTGACAAAACTCTACCATCTGGTGTGCAAGACGTATGAGACAGGCGAAATACTCTCAGACTTCAAGAAGAATATAATAATTCCAATCCCAAAGAAAGCAGGTGTTGACAGATGTGAAAATTACCGAACTATCAGTTTAATACAAAATGGCTGCAAAATACGCGAGTTCTTTTTCAGACAAATGGAAAAAACTGGTGGAAGTCAACCTTGGGGAAGATCAGTTCGGATTCTGTGGAAATGTTGGAACACGTGAGGCAGTACTGACCTTACAACTTATCTTAGAAGAAAGGCAAACCTACGTTTCTAGCATTTGTAAACTTAGAGAAAGCTTTTGACAATGTTGATTGGAATACTCTCTTTCAAATCCTGAAGGTGGCAGGGGTAAAATACAGGGAGCGAAAGGCTATTTACAATTTGTACAGAAAGCAGATGGCAGTTATTAGAGTCGAGGGGTATGAAAGGGAAGCAGTGGTTGGGAAGGGAGTGAGACAGGGTTGTAGCCTATCCCGATGTTATTCAATCTGTATATTGGTTGGTTGGTTGGTTTGGGGAAGGAGACCAGACAGTGTGGTCATCGGTCTCATCGGATTAGGGAAGGATTGGGAAGGAAGTTGGCCGTGCCCTTTCAGAGGAACCATCCCGGCATTTGCCTGGGGTGATTTAGGGAAATCATGGAAAACCTAAATCAGGATGGCCGGACGCGGGATTGAACCGTCGTCCTCCCGAATGCGAGTCCAGTGTCGAACCACTGCGCCACCCCACTCGGTAATCTGTATATTGAGCAAGCAATAAAGGGAACAAAAGAAAAGCTCGGAGTAGGTATTAAAACCCATGGAGAAGAAATAAAAACTTTGAGGTTTGCCGATGACATTGTAATTCTGTCAGAGACAGTGAAGGATTCGGAAGAGCAGTTGAACGGAATGGACAGTGGCTTGAAAGGAGGATATAAGATGAACATCAACAAAAGCAAAACAAGGATAATGGAATGTAGTCGAATTAAATCGGGTGATGCTGAGGGAATTAGATTAGGAAATGAGACACTTAAAGTAGTAAAGGAGTTTTGCTATTTGGGGAGGAAAATAACTGATGATGGTAGAAGTAGAGAGGATATAAAATGTAGACTGGCTATAGCAAGAAAAGCGTTTCTGAAGAAGAGAAATTTGTTAACACGAGTATAGATTTAAGTGTCAGGAAGTCGTTTCTGAAAGTATTTGTATGGAGTGTAGCCATGTATGGAAGTGAAACATGGACGATAAATAGTTTGGACAAGAAGAGAATATATGCTTTCGAAATGTGGTGCTACAGAAGAATGCTGAAGATCAGATGGGTGGATCACATAACTAATGAGGAGGTATTGAATAGAATTTGGGAGAAGAGGAGTTTGTGGCACAACTTGACAAGAGGAAGGGATAGGTTGGTAGGACATGTTCTGAGGCATCAGGGGATCACAAATTTAGCATTGGAGGGCAGTGTGGAGGGTAAAAATCGTAGAGGGAGACGAAGAGATGAATACACTAAGCAGATTCAGAAGGATGTAGGTTGCAATAAGTACTGGGAGATGAAGAAGCTTGCACAGGACAGAGTAGCATGGAGAGCTGCATCAAACTAGTCTCAGGACTGAAGACCACCACAACAACAACAACAACAACACCGAAATTTACGTTTTTTCGTGGAGGCACATTATACACTTTCAACTTGGCCGCCATCTTAACACAATGGTGTATCATTTCCTGTTCAGAAAAACTACTCTGCTGTCATTTGCAGATAAATCTTTTATATTCACAGTACAATGCAATGTATAAAATGCTATTATAATTTAAATCTTATACAAGAGCAATAACTTTATATTCTGTTTATTACTCACCTGGCGTTTCCTCATTTTTCGTGGTGAAGGTTTTGGTCTGCCATCTGACCATCCAGGGTATTCTGAAATATATCAAACATCAACATCTAACTTTTTGATTTGTCTACAGAAGAAATACTTGCAACAGATAACTTATACACAGTCTGCTCTGATCTTAGTAAACAGTTGAATGCTCTAACCAACATAATAAATGAAACACACTACAAAATCAAAATGCTATCAAGTTCTACACTACAGGGAGAACTGTGAATTGATCCATGCAGAGATTACTTAGCATCAGAATTACCAGTAATTAGAACAAGACATACCAATAGAGCTCTAATGTTCTAATTCTGCTCATAATTCCAGGTGGTAATTGGGTCAGAGATCCAAATACCTTAGTTTTTAACTATCATTGAACCCAGATGTCTTTAAGCACAGATCTTAAGCAAAATTTTTCTGTCAAAATGGATAACTGTCCAAATTGCTGCAGAATTGTTAACAATGACAATTAGTATGATAAATATCAATATTTTTTGGTGAGTGGGAATATAGTGATAAAACTCCAATACAAGTGAATGAAAAATAAATCACATATATAACAAGGCACTGAACAAAAATTGCGAAATACGTGCCTTTGTTGATATTGATGGAAGAGGAACCATCAAAATTTACATAATACTGAACAAAGACTTGATATAACTTGCACTGTCTAGCCAGGAGCTCCTGTACCTAAAGTTCTAAAAAATGGTGAAAGCTCTTTATACCCTGGCAGCAAGTTATTTTGAAAGGGAGAGCAAAGGTCGTTTATTGTAATGAAAGTAGATGGGCAATGAAGGTTTTAAAAGATAAACTTCAAAGTAACCGATATACAAACTCTCTTATTGTGGTGTTCCATGGAGACACAAGTTAATAAAAAAAATGTTGAAAACATAAGGGTAAATATAAACTTCAAAGTAACCGATATATAAACTCTCTCATTGTGGTGTTCCATGGAGACACAAGTTAATAAAAAAACATAAGGGTAAATATTGAAAACAGAGCTCTTTACAAAACATGGTCTGCACAGAAATAACTGGGGTAAAGATGCAAGGTGGCATGTGAGCCACAATAATAAAAGCTGTTATATTGACATCTAAAGTAAACAGCACCCCAGTTTTCCCACCAGCAATGGCTAGTATAGAGGGCCCAACAATATCTGTGCAAACGATGGAAGAACCATAAAAACATTAATACGAACAACAGTGCAGCAACAGTGATTTTGCCATCTTGAAAAGCAGACACCATACCTACAACAATTGTCTCCCTGCCTTCATCAGCAACAGTTTCAGAAACTTCATCAGCTGTTGTCCTTACATCAGTAGCTTAAGGCCTTTCAACAATATTGGGCCCTCCACAAATTTCAGTAGGGCAAGACCTTTCACTACCCGATATGTCTCTATCATCATTACTAATATCAGAGGCGAGCATAAGAGGTGCAAGAATCAGGAAACTTGCAATTCTGCAGGATTTTGGTACCCGACCTATGTTTGAGGACTACCTTAACTCACATCACTGCAAGTGCACTTCCTATAAGCTCTTAATTTCAATTTACGACAGAACAACGCAGTCAGAACAAAGATTTTAGAAAATAGTAAATTTTGTATATTTCACTAAAATATAACAGGTCTAAGAAACAAACAGGGCCAACTGTCATCTGCATTAATGATGGCAATTCAATTGACAATGACAATGCCAATGCCCATATGTTATTCTCACTATTCACCATATGGTGGAAAGGACAGAAATTAGAATTGATGCAAATAGATAAGTCAACTTAAGTGCTTATTACACTTGGAATTCAATGGAGAATGGTGGTGTGATAATGTTTGTTAAAAATAATGTAGTATATATGTCTACATATGTAAATAATTATTGTGTTGACCAACATTTTGAGTCTTGTTTCACTGGACTCCTTATAAATACGCTGTCTATTTATGTGATTAGTGTTTACCAACTATCAGGAATGGTGAGTAGAGCATATTCCACAAGCAAATAGAATGATTTTTGCTTCCCTATTCTCAAAATCCAGATAAATATTCACACTTGGTGATTTTAGTGTACCTTTTCTTACCTGTAATAATGACAGGACACATTCTGAGAATGTAAAGAGTTCTTTTAACCTGAGGGCAGTTGTCGACTTTCTTACTAGTGTGGCAATGAATTGCATGATACTGATTGACAATATTTCTGTGGATCATAATAGATCTCCCCTGACCCAGGGTTCTGGGTGACTTTCCTGAACTCTACCCTTTTTTCTAAACCTCACAAATGTTTTTCCTTCACTCCCTTCCCCCCCTTTCAAACCTTTTGCCTTAAGGAGGCGTTACGAGCTCCGAAGTCTTGCATAAATAATACCATTTATAAATGCGTTTTCCTGCAGCCGCTTGGCAAGTAGATTTTGTATCGATCCTGTTACATTACATTTTTGAAAATGATTATTTTCAATGATAACAAATGTGTGACACAAATCTTAAACAGTCTGTCACACCATGATATGCAGCTGTTGAAAATGCATCATGTAAGCCTTGCAAACAAGAGTAGTTTTATCAACAGAACCTTTAGATTAATCAATAGCAAAAATCTTCAAGCCTTCAGCAGGTATTTGCAGCAGTTGGACTGGGACACAGTTTATCAGGCTGAAGGTGTTAATGACAAATTTAGCCAAGTCCAAAAAGAATCTGCATCCTAAAAAAATGTGATTAAAAATCCAAGAATGTATTCATTAAATTTGAACAATATTAACTTCAATCTGGAATTTCCATTGTCTCGTGAAACCTGAAATGGACACTTCAAATAATGAAATAAAAACAATTTGAAAGATGGTAAAAAGGAAGACAGACAACAGCTAAGAGGATACAGATAGTACCAAAGTGTCATAATGGCAGCATGGTAGGTGAAGGTGAAATAGTTGTCAGTATCTTAAACAACCATTTTTTGACAATAATTTCTTTTAAATGGCCTCTGGTTGAAACCATGGAACTTCTACAAGAATCAGTGCAAGTAAAAATAGGAGACAGAAAATAATGAGTCAAATAAATAATTAAAAAAGCCACTAGTGTGGACAATATATCAACCAGATATTTAAAATTCTCTGTCACACATTGGATGAGTCTTTAAATGTAGGTTCCCCACCTAATAGACTCAAATACACAACTGTCAGACAACTCCCTAAAAAGGTGATAAAGCTGAGGGTTTCAACTACTCACCATTTTCATTGCTACCAAGTCTTTCTAAAATCCCAGAGACGCTTACATACGAGAGAATTATGGATCATCTTAATAAAAACAATATCTTTACTAAAAAGCCCCATGAAATCCAGTTGCAACTGAAAAGACCATTTTCTCATTTGTTAACTGACTCACTGAATCCATAAACAATAAAATACCACCAGTTGGAATATTTTGTGATTTATCTAAAGCATTCAACTGTGTACACCACAAAATTCTATGTAGGAAAGCTGAGCACTATGGCTTAAATGGCAAGGTAGGGATGTGGCTTCAGTCATATCTAGGTGATGGGAAGCAGAATATAGTGGTGAATAACTCTGCAATGGCACCTGCCTGCTCTTACTGGGGCACAGTGAATGTGGAGTACTACAGGGCTCAGTGCTTGGTCTCTTACGATTCTTAATCGTTGTCCAGGATTGTTCTCCAATCTGTTTGTGTGAGTTAGCAAGTGCTCACAGTACAGCAGTAAGCAACTGGATGCCTCATCGTGACATACGATGGGGAAAGGAGGGGTAACGGTAAAGTGGGGGAGGGTGTGATCTGAACAATATACGAGGTGTGATTGGAAAGTTTTAAGAATGGATCCGCTACTGCTTACTGGTTTGGCAGGCAGGTGGGGTGGGGAGCGAGTCATTGCCTTGTCTTTGAACGCCCTCAGACAGGAAACTGTGTTTCCTTCATTCAGTTCATTGTGGCAGCTGGTTGAGTGTGGGTCTGGTAAGGCTTGTTGGGGGATTCTGTCTGCTGAAAATGGACGTAAAAATGAAGCAATGAATTTGTGTGAAATTTTGTTTTAAAACTGGGAAATCAGCTTCTAAGACTTATGAACTATTAAAAACAGCTTTTGGAGATAATTGTATGAGCCAGTCAATGATTTGATTTTGTTTGATTCAACAGATTTAAAACTGGCTGTGAATCATTTGAAGATGAATCACGGTCTGGCCATCCTTCCACCTCAAAAACGAATAAAAATATTGTCAAAGTTAGCAACTTAGTGTGCTCTGATGGTAGACTTACAATCAGGGAGATGGCTGATGAACTTAATTTAAGTTTCTAAGCAGTTCAGTCAATTTTAACTGAAGATAAGAACATGTGTTGAGTCTCCGCAAAATTCATTCCGAAAGTGTTGTCAAGTGACCAGAGACAATACCGACTTGAAGTGTGCCAAGAACTGATTAATTGGACTAAAAATGACCTATATTTGTTAAACAGGATATTTACAGGTGATGAATCATGGATATATGGATATGATTCTGAAACCAAAGTGCAGTCTTCGTAGTGGAAGACTCCAGGTTCACCACAACCGAAGAAAGCACAGCATGTTGGTCGAAGGTGAAGACAACGGTGCTGATTTTTTTTTTTTTTTTTTTTTTTTTTTATTCTACCAGTATTGTGCATCATGAACTTACCCTTGGAGGACAGACTATTAACCAGGAATACTACAAATGTGTCCTTGAGCATTTGCATGAAAAGGTGTGGAAGAAAAGGCCTACATTGTGGAAAGACAGTAGTTGGGTGCTACACCATGACAATGTTCTGGTTCATCATGCCTTCTCCACCGTTGAATTTTTGACCAAATTCAAATTTTCTGTACTTCCACAACCACCAAATCTCCCTGATTTGGCCCCTGCAGACTTTTACCTGTTTCCTAAACTGAAATTTTCACTGAAAGGGAAGTGATTTGACTCGATTGAAGACATACAGGCAAATACAGAACACACTTCAGGAAAAAAATTTCCAGGAATGTTTCCAAAAGCGGAAACACTGTAGGAGTCACTGTGTTCAGTCAGAAGGGGACTATTTTGAAGGAGATGCATCACAGTAGCATGTAAGTACCACCATTGTACAATTACAAACCCATTCTTAAAACTTTCCAATCACATCTCATAGCTTTGGACTGAGTTTCAATCCTAAGCCCCTTAATGACTTGTCATACAGATCTGTAATGCTTCACAGGGATGCATTATTCATTTAATGGCAAATTTATTTTTTAAAACTTTTATCTCAATGTGAAATGATAATGAAATGAAACACCTCTTAATATTTTGATGAAGAGAAGAACATGAAGCAGCTGAGTACAAAACTTGATATTTTTATACAGATGCAGCCTTGTGGTGAATGCCATTTAAGAACAAAATTTAAATTCATGAACTTTTATTTCATCACTATTTTATTTAAACACAAAACATGAAAACACAGGATGAGGATAAGATTAGAATAATTACTAAGGGCGCGTGCACGCACACACAGTCATTCAATCAATTATTCTTCCCACACTCCATATGTGAATGGAAAGGAAAGAAACCCTAATAACTGGTACAATGGGGTGTACTCTCTGCCATGCACGACATGGTGGTTTGCAAAGTATAGATATAGAAGTAGATGTCAATAAATATTACTTATATATGACGGTAGTATCTGTTACCAAAAGAGCTGTTACCATAGATGACCATGAAGCTTTGCTAGAAATTAAATGATAATTAAATGGACACCCTAGCTGCAAACAGGCGTTGATGTACTTCATTGGGGACATGTTGAAAATGTGTGCCCCGACCGGTACTCGAACCCAGGATCTCCCGCTTACATGGCAGACGCTCTATCCATCTGAACCACCGAGGACACAGAGGATAGTGCGACTGCAGGGACTTATCCCTTGCACGCTCCCCGTGAGACCCACATTCCCAACATGTCCACACCACTACATTTTTAGTGCGCCTAATAGATGTTTGCCCATCATTCTATTACTCGTGGCAGATTAATCTACCAAGTCCCGTACGTGTTCGGGCATGGCGTGTGCATTTGCACAAGAAGGTCAATGGCCGTGAAGCCATATTTTAACTATATATGACTGTAGCATCTGTTACCGAAAGAACAGTTACCGTAGATGACCATGCAGCTTTGCTAGAAATGAAATGATAATTAAATGAAATACATCAACGCCTGTTTGCAGCTAGTGTGTCCATTTGAATATTACTTATTTTGCTTTTTATAAAAGAATGAGTGTCAGATACCACTTCTGGAGCACAGCTAATTTCAAGAAAAGTAGATGCCCATCAGTGAGCTTCTATGAGTGGATTTCATTCTCTTCAAAGTGTAAAATAGTTGCTTCCATGAGAATGTAGATCCAAACAATACTGTAACTGTAGCTGCAGAGTTGTAAAGTCATGGAAATTTATGTTGAGAGAAATTCTAATAAAAAATCTGTGAAACTAATTTTGTTATGGAACTTATCATGCAATTGCCAGTCACGCAGTAAGCCTGTAAGTTTTTACTGTAGCACAGTTTCCACATTGTCAACATCAACTGAAGATCAATAAAACTGTGCAATAATTTGGCAATCTGAAATATAATATGGTAACTCTCATGAAGTGCAGATACATTTGTTGAGTGTTTCTCCTGAAAACAAAAAATATATTTTCATGGTGAAAATGTGGGGGAAAATTAATCAGATCTTTATTTATCTGCTCTCATATGATGAATACTTATTTCAGTCAAATCATTTAATAGCATTTCCCTTAATTTTTGCACATCCACTTCTTGTTGTTTATGTTCCGTGAGTCCATAATTCTTTGACGAAAAGTACTGTACTGTTACTGAAAAGTGAATTTTTTTGTTGTGTTCAGAGCTTTGAAGCACACTATCCATCTCAAGTTACCTTCGTATACTATAAACATAGACACACGTTTCAAATTGATGTTAGTGTGTCAGAACTTTGCTTGTAGTTCCTAACCCAGCCATCAAGTGATTTTTCATTGATTTAAAAAGAGCTACTCTCTACTTTAAACACAGCAGTGCATTTAAATATGCCCACACTTAAGGCTATGTCAAACATAACTACAGTCATTCCTCTGAAGACAACACATTGGCTGCAGTTCCTCTGTGCTTTATAACTACGTTTGATGGCCCCATTTTACCACAAGTACTCTACTCATTCCCCAGGCAGCGAGTAAGCACGAGTGCTCTTGCTCATATAGTCACATTGTGAACACATCTTTATCAACTGCCATGAAGTTTGAGCCAAAATGCACACTTTGCCCTATTTGCAGACACCACCACCATTGTAACTGATAAATTACCCAACTGCAGTCTACAGAATACTGTGATCATTATATTCAAAGAAGCTCCAGAATGGTTAACTTTAAATGGTCTGTCCCTCAATGGTATCATGACTCAGTTCATTCAGTTTCACATAGCACACAAAACACAGGAAGATTGTGAAATAAAATATGGTGACAAAGAAATATTGAGCGATGATACTTCCAGATTTCTGGGATTATATATTATCATATCCTCAGCTTGTGTAAAAGACTGAATTCGACAGCATTTTTCATCACTTGACTGCATTTGTTTGTCACTTCGAAACAATCAAAACAGCATATCTTGGATATTTTCTTTCACCTGTGTCTTAGGCTTCATATTATGGAGAAACCAGTAACAAGGAAATAAAGTCTTTATTGTGCAGCAGAGGGTCATTAGAATTATAAGTAGAGTGCACCCTAGGTGCACTTGCAGAAATTTATTCAAACAAATGGAGATTGTAATGGGACACCCTCCTCTAACACTACCTTTTTCTACAGAAATAATCGATACCATGTATACTACCGGTTCTTGTATAGGTGAATATTATATCAGCTGTTTAACTGAATGAACTTCATATGATTTTGTATACAATGTGTTATGTTTTGGGCTAAACTACGTAAAAAGAAAATTTGTTAGTACTCTGTATGTACAGTTAAAATTACTCTTCTTTTAGAAATATTTGAAATTACAAAATATCTGGCATATTTAAAATTCATATTATTAATTGTACAATCTAACACTTATTATTAAATTTGTTTCTGGATTCATTTACAAAATAATGATATATTTTAGCGAAGATTCTTCCTTTGTCAAGAAAGTTAGTAAACTCTTTTGCTTTGTAAACGCTTTGGAACATTGTTAGTACCGCAGAATGTTAGTAGTAGTGGGAATGCCTCTGATGGAAACAGACATGTTTTATGATTGATATAACAGTGTAATTTGTGGTGTGATAGAAGTGGAAATTGTAAAGAAGGTGTGATATGGAAAAATGCTCAGGTGCTCAGGGAAAAATTCATGTCAGCATTCATGAGTACAGTGGAGCTCATGCCAGGCACCATGATGGCCAAGATGTATCGTACATTGGTTGCAGACCAAGTTCACCCCTTCATAACAATCATGTTTCCCAATGGCAGTGGCATTTTTCAACAAGATAATGCACTGTGTCACAAGGCCAGAGTGTGGTGGAGTGGTTTGAGGAAAACAGTGGCGAGTTTCAATTTATGTGCTGGTCCCCCAACATGCCAGATCTGAACCCAATCAAACACATCTGGGATGTGACTGAATGTGGCATCAGAGCCTACAAAACCCTCCCCAGAATTTATGGGAATAAGGTGACTTTGGGTGTGTAAATTTGGTGCCATCTCCCTCCTGTGACCTACCAAGGCCTCCCTACTTCCATGCCACGATGTGTCACTACTGATATCCATGCCAAAAGTGGACCTACCAGTTATTAGGTAGGAGGTTATGTCTGTCTGATCAGTGTATGAATTAGAGTTTTCTTATAATTATTTGTTTGTGTGATTATTACTGTTGTTATTATGTCAGCTATTATCTGAACACTTTGACTTCACTTTTCATGTATCTGTTTCATATTATTTAGATTGTAACCTTATGATTTTTTTAAACATGATTATTATTGCAATAATCTAACACATTCTACAACCTAGCGATACACTCGTGTCATGGATCCACGGAACTCGAAAATGTAGAAACGGATATTTTCATGTGGAATGTTGTAACACAACCTACACCAGGACTAATGCTGATCAGTTCTGGAAGGTGCAATAATTGTCATCACCACTACCAATATAGTGCAAACACATCCAGATTAGGGGACTGCAAACTGTGGGTTTTGCTCACTCATACTGGAAGAAATATTTATTATGATTATAAAGTATATTAATGCAGAAACTAATATATTTTCACTAATCACTAAAACTGATTACAGATAAACAGGAACATCTAATAATAAAATAATATCAATTTTGCAGTTGTTTCTTTGTAAGGTAACTTCTGGTACAACTAAGACATTTAAAGACAGTTTCACAAAGCAACTGTTGCATACATTTTATCTTTCACTTGATCTCTGCCTTTTAAATACTTTTTCCTTACTTCTGACAGCTTTAATATATTGTCTTTAGAGCATTATTTCATAAATAGCTCTAGAGCAAATACACTATGTAAGTCACTACAAGATAAATGTTCTTCCATTTTCCTCGAGAGGAACGAAATCACCATCGTCAAGAACAATCACATCAGCTGTTATCAACTATATCATTGTTTAGATATTTCTGGGAATCAATGCATTCTGCACAACCAATGTTTAAGTCATAAAAACGTGTTCCCTTTGTTCATACCATATGTTAATTATGCACAGCATATACAAGTTGCCCATAGTTTGCCAGAGGTTATACCTTAGGATGACTAGCTAGTTGTTGTCCATGTAATGGACAAGTAGTGAAAATATCACAAACAGAACATAGTGACAAAAACAGAGGTAAACTAAAATGGTGTATCAATAGTTCAATGGAGACCACCTAAGTCACCTGAGACAAGAACATCTCTGCTCAGTACCAACTTTCATTATTCCTATTCATCATATGGTGAGGATAGCTACACAATTCCTTTTAAGATAAGAAACAAAAAATAAATCATCTCATATCTTTCAATTTAGAACTCACCTCTTTATACAAGTTGCTTTGCAAACACATCTCACTGACAACGCAAAGGCTTACACATACATCTCCACAGTATCTTATGACTGGCTGATTTACTACTTTAGATGACACAACATTTGCTAGAGGTTAGTACAACAACAAAAATTTATAATTTGCTTCAAATATTAGTGAGGATCAGAGTTGGTTAAAGGGTGTGTGGGGTCCCATAGTACCGATAATGTGCAGAGCCCCTATTTAACAACATAATCATATTTTTAAATATATATTGTTTTATTTCCTTATAATATTTGAAAGTGATACCTAATAATATTTATTTCATTATTTCATTGGGGACTGATGACCTCAGAAGTTAAGTCCCATAGTGCTCAGAGCCATTTATTTCATTAATTTAGGCACTAATAGATGCTACGCACTTTCATTTTTGGACATTAATCTAATCAACAAAATAAATCCTAGTCAGGACATTACAATCATCCATCAAAGTGGATTCTTTTTTCCATTTAAGTAGCTAGGAAAAACCACTCCTCGGGCATTTAAATAAATGTCATCTCATGTATTGTCGCTTCGAAATAATAAAGTTGTTAACCTACTGAAGCGACTCTGCAGTAACATGTCTAGAGTGTTAATTCAAGATTGTCAGGTCGTGGAGGCGAATGCTGTTTCAGTTATGTAGATACATGTGATTCCAAATCGATCATGTCCACACTGGAACCCCCATGCGCAGATCGATTTCAACACTCTTACATTTAACTGTAGATTTAACCATTATTCATCTTACTCATGAACTAACAGTCACGTTTGAATAGCTTACATGACAAACTAACAGGAAACCTTTGTTCAAGACTGAGGCCATATTTGTTGAATGTTGATAAATTGAAAGTGTGAAAATGCATTTCTCAGTAATATTTGGACCAATTTAAACAATTTTAACTAATTTTTTGCACATATACATTAATATAGAGATAAAGCTCAAGAAACACTTAGCAGTGTATATAAGTGGGCAATGAACAATAAAGTCACACTTAGTACGAAGAAAGCAAGTAACTTCTACACAAACAAAATGCCAGATTACAATAACCTGAAATTAAATAATGAATTCATACAATGTGTGGAAGGAACAAAATTTCTTGGGATGAATGCTGACTGTCAAAGTGGGAAGAGTAACAATATCTCTACAGCATGCTAAGCCCGCTGAATTCTTAAATGAATATGTAATTTTTTATGTATAAGATCCGTATATTTTGCTTATATTCATTCTGTTATTAGTTACGACATAAATTTTTTGGGAGTGAACAGGAAAAATAGTCAAACTATATTCATACTGCAGAAAAGAGCAATACATATGAGACCATGAGTAGCAACACGGCTCACTGCCTTGACTTTTTAAAACACCAGAAATCTTAACTGTTTCTTGTGAGTTTATTTTTAAGAGTGTCATGTACATAAAAAAATATTCATTGCTATGTTAAACAATGTTTATTACATGATTATAAAATTAGAAATAGCTATACTTTTGACCTGAACAGAAAAAGTAAAGTTAAAAATCAGAAGAGTTTATTGTGCAATACCATCCAATTATATAATAAATTACCATGGTACACAAAAGAGACAGATACTATCTGCTCTTCCAAAAGAAAACTAAAAGAAAATTTACAAAATATAAGTTTTTATACTGTAATGGAGCACTTCAATTACAAGGGGCATTCAATAAGTAATGTAACATACTTTTTTTTTCTGAAAGCAGATTGGTATTATTCAGGATTCCAATACACCATATTATTCCTGGCTCTTTTAGCCACAAAACCCTATTTCAACACAATCTCTGTTCAACGCAATGGACTTACGCAACCTTACTGGGAGGCCTGTATGCCCAAATGGTACGACTATACTGCTCGATGTCAGAGCCAGCATCTTGCTGCATGAATAACCTCCCCATCATCCACGTACTGCTTACCACAGAATGCTTACTGGGCCAAACAGATGGAAGTCAGAAGGTCTGAGATCTGGGCTGTGTGGTGAACGAGGAGGAATAGACCAATGGTGCTTTGTGAGCTCCTCTCAGCTGTGCAGATTTGTGCGAGATCTTGCATTGTCATGGATAACGAAAAGTTAATTTGTATCACCTCAAATGAGTGTGTCTGCAGGTGCCAACATTGGAGGATCACAGCTATGTGTAGCTGGTTGGCATGTGGGTGATTGGACAGGTTTGTGTGACCTTGTTGCAATGATGACAGATGCCTCACTCAAAGACACACTATGCTTTTGTTTACTCCCAGGTCTCCGTAGACATTCTGCAAACACCTACTAATATCTGTGGTGCTCTGGATTTCTTCCAAAATAACACAATCACAGCTTGGAATGCACCTCTGTTACAGATGCCATGTTGAAGCATATGTATAGCACCGCCACCTATCAGGACTTCGTGAAACTGTAAGGGCTGAAGCGGGAATATACCATGATGTCCCACAACACATTCTGCATTATTTCTACGAAAATTGGCCGAGAAAAAATGTGTTGCCCCCTTGTAAAGCAGATTACCTAATTTAAGAAGTTCTGTATTATAATATAGACAGAAATAATATTTAGTAAGACTAAACAACAAATGTAATTAGATTAAAAGAAACTTCACTGTCAATTACTATGTAAGAAATTAATTATAAGCCATTAATTTTTCAATGTTTTGAATAATGAAATTCAAATATTGTAAATTCTTTCGTGGATTATTAAGTAAATAAATCAATCAATCATATGACTTCATCACTCACATGAAAAACTAGCCCAGTAGCCTTGCATCAAATAAGACCAAGTAAATTTCATGCACCAGAAAGCTCTCATAAACTTTACCTCCAAACACACACACACACACACACACACACACACACACAAATTGGGGAAACTGAAATAACTGTCTGAAGTGAGGATAAAATAGCACAGATTAAATAGAAAAACCAAGTAACAAATGAAAGTGCCCAGATTTATTTAAAAACTTATACTTACGTGTCTCTGTAACTTTAGCAATATTTGTAAGCAAAAATTCTTTGTCTTCTGCTTCTATAATCAACATATCTTTTAGAAGCTCAATCATTTCAGCATGTGCTGCAGCTTTTGAACGCAAATAGAATGCCAAGAAACTGTAACAATAAATCATTTTTTTTAGTTGTATAGACGGAAATGAATGCAAAGTAATTTAAGTAAACAAATAGCTTTGTCTTCTGCTTTTATAATCAACATATCTTTTAGAAGCTCAATCATTTCAGCATATGCTGCAGCTTTTGAATGCATATCGAATGCCAAGAATCTGTAACAATAATTTTTTTTTTTTCCAGTTGTATGGACAGAAATGAATACAAAGTAATATAAGTAAACAAATAGCATGCAAAAGCCTGTTGCATGAAAAGCAGTGCAAAAGTAATCACTCTAGAAAGAGTGTAGAAACAGTGATACATTACTAGAAATGGTCAAAAGTTTGCACTATATATGAAGCATTTTGATACACTATTCCGTTTAGAACAACAGAAAATTACAATGAACTGAGAGAGAGAGAGAGAGAGAGACTGTACTTATCCAGAGACTGTACTTATCCATCAGTTAGTTCACAACAGTGGCAGAAACACAGGATAATGTGTAAGTGGAAGCAAAGCAATAATGAATCCAACATCTGGAGTTAAACACTGACGATAAATATGATAAGAAGACAGTGATTGGAAAAAGCACAGATACTGACCAGGCAGTCAGGAAAAAGCACAGATACTGACCAGGCAGTCAGAGCATAAAATGAGGATAATATATTAATAAATAATATACAGCAGACTGATGATGAAAAAAATTAACTAAAACACTATAATAAAATATTTAAACATCATATTTTTGCAAAAATAATCATAGACCACCTGACATGCAGTCAGTGATGGATTCAAACAGTGGCATATACTAATACACAGTACAATAAAAATATCTTCCTATTAGCTGCACAGTGAGAGATCAACCTGAATCCCACAAACTGAATCCACACAATCATTCTTCAATGTTCACAATATTGTTCTTATGTATGTCATCCACTGCAGACTACAAGAATGCATCGTACCATTAGCAATCAATCTATTACAGTCCAGAAGCTGTATGAATAAATTTTCTCTCTCCACAGATTTAAGGACTCCAGCCATTAATTCAAACTCTTTTTGAGTGAGAAAATCTTACTGTGTGTGCCACTCTCTCTTGAAGATTCTGGTACCTGGCTCCATGGAAGTTTAATGCTCTTAGAGAAAATGGGCTTAGAAAGTCGTTAGGGGCTATAGTATCACCACAGCATTGCACTCAAAATCAAAATCACTCACAATGGGAATGCACCACCCATCTCTCCAAGTGAAAATGTTCATCACTAGTGTTCCTCATGGCCATAACATATGGCTGCACAGCACACGGTCAACTTGTTCTGCACTTGCATTTGACACTGTTGGTTATGGACTGGCACTTGGACTTTGTCTCTGGTTGCAATTCATATTGTGTGTCTCTCTCTGCTGTTGACAGCATCGTGGTGAATGTTTCCACTTTGCACCCCATTGTTGCATATGTTGCTTTGGTCTTGTCCTAGCCTGTGTCTCGTCTGCTGTCAGTTATGTTTTGCTCAACTTAAGCTTGGTGTGATGCTATCTTCCACAGGTGGCCCTTCATCCATTTCTGTCCCGGGTTCCGATGCGTGCGCTGATATCCGGCTACTCAAGGATACAGTGTTGGTGATGAGGAAAAAGGAAGTTGTTTAGTAAGATGGATGCTAAATTGGTTTGCCTACTGGAGCAATAGCAGCAGCTAATACAACAGCAATAGTTTCAGATAGACTTGTTCCAAAATCACTTCATCTTCAGGCAGACAACCTTCGAGCACATGATCCCACTTTGCTCCAGGCCTCAGTGCCCCCTGCAGTTGAAGCTCCCGTTTGTCCTCCATCATTGTGCCTTTCAATGACCCAATGGAGGATTGGGACAAATGTTTGCATTGACTGAAGCAGCATTTCCCATCATTTTAAGTCATGGATGATTCATTGCAGTGATTGTTATTTCTATCATGGGCAATGTCAGACATGTTTTTTCTGACCTGAAAATTGGTGCCTATCTGACCCCATCACACTCTCCTTTCAGTAGATACGCAGCTCTGCTTACTAATGATTATTACCAGAGATATCATGTGATTGCTTCCAGGCCTGAGATTCACAAATACCATAAACAAATCATATGAAACCATACCACTTCTGAATCACTGAATTGCAAGATCTTAGATGCAAACATGATTTCATTTGTGTCTATTGAGGCTGCAAGACTTTGTTTGCTGACTCCTAAAATCTAGCATATATATGTGGAAGAACAGAAAGAATAATGTAAGGAACAAAAAACTGCGAGCAATGATAATAATTAATGCTATGTACAGTAGTCAGTTCAAGCATGCGAACTGTTCATGATTCTAGCAAACAAAACTGTAAGAGAAAAAAAAACATGTTATTACAGTGACTACTGAAGATTCTTTAGAATAAAACCAAGTGAGTTTGTCCTTAAGTCTTTCATTGCAGTTGCAAAGGATGTTATTTAACAGACACAGCTTCTTTTACTTCTTTCTTATCACATACCTATATCCTGCCTGACACAGGAGGTGTACAAATCTGAACTTGGGCAGTTCTTTTAAGCTCACGGAGTCATGCCAATGTTTAGGTTCAGTAGTTGTGTTTTTATGACACACCAGAATGTCAGTACACTAAAAAATAATGCTTTGTCATATTTCTCTTCATGTGTTGGGTAACATCTGTATCCTTTTTAGCAGACTATGTAACTAAATTGGTATTTATTTACTCATAAAATGTGATTAGAAATGTGGAGATTAATCACTGTATAAATATCACCCAAACAGAAATCTTTACTGCAAAACAGAAAAAATCTCAGATACGTTAATTTCACTGAAACACCCAACTAATAACTTTTGTCGTGGACTAGTAAGGTTGTCATCACAAGTTAGCAAGTTCACTCATGATACTCATACCCAAAGAAATAGTACATTTTCACCCATGTCTTATGCATAATGGCCTACATATAAATCTGTGAAGTACAACAACTCAAAAATTAAAACAAAATATGTTATATATAATAAATGTTGAGAAATTCTACTGGATACATACATCATGCCTGTCAGGATAATACCAACTACACCAGGCTTTGTCACAAAAAATAAAATTTTCCATATTACATGGCCTTCCTCCAGGGTCAACATTTCATCCATTATTAAATCCGACATCTTTTTTTGGAAAGGACCACATCCTTCTGAAAGATTTACACTGAAAAGTAAACAATTTCTCTTTAGATGTATATTCAATGTAGCCAATTGTTCTAATAAAATTCCCACATTCACAACCAGCTAAGTTGACATATACCAGCTACAGTAATCAGCTATGGAAGTTATTTAGATTTGTGCATTGCCGGCTCCCACATTCTGATGATAAAACAGAAGATGATGTAGTAGTAGTAGTAGTAGTAGTAGTAGTAATAGGAGGAGGAGGAGGAGGAGGAGGAGGAGGAGAAGTAGGAGAATTCATCTGTAAATCACTTCTATGGGGATAACGGAGATGCCATAGTACTACAGTGTAATAACAAAAACATTCATTAAGATATACGAACATTCACACTCTAACAGGCAATACTGACAATGACAGAATCGTCAAGGTTATTTGTCTGAAGTAATTTAGGGAAACCACAGAAAATATAAACCAGGATCACCAGGTGGTGATTAGAAGCTCCAACCTCCTGAATGAGCTCTCTACAAAAAGTTACTGAAAATGATTAAGGACAGCAAATTCAATGATTCAATGACAAAATTGTGATGAGGGGAAGTTCTGGTTATGATACCAGAATAGTTGTAGAATTTGCTGAGAACAACGTATGCTCCCTTAACACACTTGTTGGAAGAAACCAACTAAAAAATGGACTAGCAAGGAAAAAAATGGAGCTGATTACATTTTATCAAGCAATATGGAAATTTTAAATGATGCATTGGTCATAAATCATGCAGAATTTAAAGTTATCATTGACTAATAAGATGAAGAGTAAAAATAGATTCAACACAAAAAACAAACAGACTCATACGACAAGAAGTCAGAAATGTTGATAACAACAATTTATTTAAAAGGGTGAGGTGTAACACATTAAATAAAGCAATGAATTCAGAGACTTGCAGTATGAAAATTACACAGATATTGATAAAAGATGCAATTATTTAACAATAGTCCCTAATGTTGCAACTACAAACACAAAAAAGAAGAAAAATCAAATGAATGCTATTAATGAGATGGCAAGAATTTCAAACAAATAGTAATAGCAAGATGACAAAAAATGCTGAATCAAATGAAACTATATGAAAATGTCTTTCAGAGGATGTCAAAATGTATAATGGTAATTTGATAAGATACAAAACTGAAAATAAAGTGAGAATGAAGACAAGTAAATAGAAATTTATGTTGGGTAAAAGTCACATTTTACCACATAAAATTACCACAGGAACTAACAACAAAGATAGAAATGAATGAGCATTCCAAGGTTTCTTTGAATTTTATGAGATGAATGAAGTGGTTTAAATGATGTGTGGTGATAAAAGATAGTGCTTCAATGAAACCACTGAAGATGCACACCTGTATCTCATCTAACTTAATGAATAATAAATTTTTCCTGACTCTTATCTATCTTGCTGTAACCACCTTCACCTCCAGCAGATTCCTGGAGTCATTGCCAGCCCATCAGATCCACAGTGCCTAAGTGGGAAAGGAGAAAATCAACTTCATAATGGGGAGAGTGACTCCCCAAACCCCTCCATAATGGTCACAGCACACCAGGCTGCTACATTATATTGAATGTTAACAATTTTCTTTTCTTCAGAGTTGCTGTCCTTGCTGCTGCCAGCCTGCATTTCATATCCTCTTTACATTTACCACCATCATTTAATTTGCTGCATAAATAGTAAAATTCAGCTACTGCTTTCAACATCTCACTTGCTAATCTAATTATCTCAGTATTGTCTGATTTAAATTGACTACATTCCCTTATCCTTGTTTCCTTATATTGATGTACATCTTACAAATTTTTTTCAAAACTCTATTCATTCGTCTAAAATGGTCTTCTCAATCCTCTGTCATTTCTGATAGAATTATAATGTCACCGACTAACCTGAAAGTCTTTGTTTCTTCCTCCTGAACTTTAATTGCCTTTCCAAATTGCTCCTTGGTTTCTTTTCCTGCTTGCTTACTGTGTGGATTTATTATCACTGAGGATAAGTTGCAACCTTGACTCACTCCCTTCACAACTACTGTAACTGTCGTCTGGGTTCTGTACAAGTTGAGAATAACCTTCCATCCCTGTATTTTATCCCTTCTACCTTAATAATTTCTAACAGTGTAGTCAAGTCAATGTAGTCAAAATTTTTCTCTCAATCTACAAATTCTATAAACGTGTGTTTGCCTTCCTTTAACCCATCTTCAATATACAATTTGTAAAGTAAGCATTGCTTCACATGTTCCTACATTTCAATGGAACCCAAACTGATCTTCTCTGGGTTGAGTTTACCAGTTTTTCAATTCTTCTGTAAATAGTTTGTGTCAGTACTTTGTACTATCAAACAGATATGTCAGTAAAAAATCAACAAATGGAAAATCCAGAATGGAATGTAACAATATTATGAAAAGGAAAGCTGCCATTCACCATATATTGGAGATGTTGAGTCGTAGATAGACACAACGAAAGGACT
Source organism: Schistocerca cancellata (assembly GCF_023864275.1). Classification (NCBI taxonomy): domain Eukaryota; kingdom Metazoa; phylum Arthropoda; class Insecta; order Orthoptera; family Acrididae; genus Schistocerca; species Schistocerca cancellata. Next base: position 429,690,072 of record NC_064627.1, read on the forward strand.
GTCACACATAAGCTTTCAGTCAACAAGGCATCCGTCAAAAATAGAGAAAACACACACACACACACACACACACACACACACACGACTGCAGACTTTGGCAACTGAAACCACTGGCCAAAAGCTTATTTGTGACAATCTTTTGTTGTGCCTATTTGGGACTCGGCATTTCTGCTATATGGTGAGTGGCAACTTCCTTTCCATAATAGTGATAGTTCAGTAATATTCACATCTGTCAGCCTTTTTTAGAATTGGGATTATTACATTCTTCTTGGAGCCCGAGGGTATTTCATACATCTTGCAAACAAGGAGAAATAAATTTGTCGTGGTATGTTCTTCCAAAGAGCTTAATATTTCTGACTGAATGTTGTCTATGCCAGGTGCCTTGTTAAATTATTCTCACAGTATCACACCTACCATTTCATCATCTTTTGCTTTCTCCTCTCTTTCTGTAACATCCGCCTCAAGCTCATTTCCTTTGTATAGCACTTCTGTATATTCCTTCAACTGCTCAGCCTTCCCTTCTTTGCTTAGTACTGGCTTGCAATCTGAGCTCCTGATTCTCATGCATATGCTTTTCTTTTCTCTGAAGGTTTTCTTTAACTTTCCTATATGTGGTATATCTTTTTCATGGTTTTGCAATCTTCTGCAAGCCTTACAAACCTCCTCTAGCCATTACTGTTTTGTCATTTTCTTCTTTCTGTCAATCTTATTTTTTGGATGTCTGCAATTTCTTTTGCCTGCTCCATTTGCTGCAATTTTACATCTTCCCCTTCTGTCAATATCTGATATGTCATACAAGGATGTCTACTGGGTCTTGTCTTCCCGCCTATTTGATGCTCTCCTGCCTTCACTATTTCTCAAATCTACCCATTCATTTTCTATTGCACTCGTTTCCCCCATTTCAGTCAACTGATGCCTAATGCTCCTGTTGAGACACCCAACACTCTTTTTTTCCAATTTTATCTAGATTGCATCTTCTTAATTTTCTACTTGCAATTTACAAATAAATAAATTAAGGTTGTAGTCCACATATGTTCTCGGAAAAGTTTTGCAGCTGAAAATCTGATTCCTAAACCTCTGTCTTACCATTATAATCTCTGTATGTATGCAGACTGAAGAGATAAATGAAAATGTTTACCAAGACTGGGATTCAAAGTTGGGCCTTCCACTTACTAGACAAGTGTGGTAACCACTGTGCCACCCTGGCGCAGTGGCTTCTTAAAACTGCATGGGCTGCCCTAGCACGCCTCCCTCCTCATTGCAAATTCCCATTCACACCTCGGCTGACTTGGGATTCCCCCTAAACTCAAACAGTAGATGTGAATAGCAATTTGGATTGAGGAGGGAGGCATGCTAAGGTAGTCTGTGCAGTTGTGCAAAGCCTCTGTGGCAGGGTAGCATATATTTTTAGTGCATCTGCCTAGTGAGCCGGAAATCCAGGTTCGTTTCCTTTCCTGGCCTTGATACAGATTTTCATTCATCACTTCAGTTTGCATGTAAACAGTTGAAAATTTGATTCCTAAACATCTGTCTTACCATTACAATCTCTGTATGTATGCAGATTGAAGAGATGAATGAAAATTTGTACCAAGACTGGGCTTCAAAGCTGGGTCTCCCACTTACTAGGCAGGTGTGCTAACCACTGTGCCACTCTGGCACAATGGCTTCTTACAACTGCATAGGCTACCCTAGCATGCCTCCCTTCTCATTCCAAATTCCCATTCACATAGATGTTTGAGATTTTGGAAGATCTCTGGAACCGTCTGAAACCTTTCGGTGTCTCTAGATCTCCTCCAAGTACCCAACCATATTTCATGATTCTTAAACCAAGTGTTAGCAATGACTAAATGTGCTCTGCGCAAAATTCTAGCAGATGGCTTTGATTTTTATTTCTTTTCTCCAGATCATGTTCTCATAGCATTTTTCCTTCTCTTCCCTTTCCTATTGTTGAATTCCAGGCAGCCACTCTATGTAACAAGGTGAATAATTTATTTTATACTTTATCATAAGTTCTTTCAATTTCTTTATCATCTGTGGAGCTAGTTGGAATGTACACTTGTACTACTGTGGTGGCAGTCCGTTTTGTGTTTATCTTGGCTACAATCATGTTTTCACTATGCTGTTCACAAAAAAAACATGTATCAGAAACTTTAAAGATTTATTATTGACATCAAAACGTTACACATAGGTCATAAGAACATGGGCTCAAGAATCCTTCATTAGGTAGGTACGAAAGGAAATCATGCCTTCTGGTTGTACAGTTTACCTCAAATGTACATTTTTACTCACTTCCTTATTTACAGGTGGTCCCAGCAGTGTTTTGATTCATATGATTGTCATTTGTTCTGTTTTAGAGTAACTTCCATCATAATACATCGCAACAATTTATTCAGTGCGGAGATAAATATATACTACATGCATGGCCGAGCAGATGGGAATGAGGACGCAGCATGTCAACTTTACGCTGAACATTACTCTGATAGGCAGTTGCCTTGTACAATAATGTTTTTAAGATTCCACCAATGCTTGTAAGAGACAGGCACATTTGAGAAGAGAACTGTGGATGGTGGGGGACCATGAGATGTATGAATGCGTGACCTTGAAGAACTCTTTGTACTCTTTGTACTGTGGGTGAAAATCCATCAACTAGTACATGGAGAATTGTAAGAAGCAGAGGCATTAATCACACCATCTCACGTCTGGGCTTATGAAAACTCTCATGTAATGTGACAACACAGGCATCAACAGAGGTTCAGCCTCAGTATGTGGAGTAAAATCATTCACGATCATCTCACTGGCCTCCACTTCTTTCTACAAAGTCTTACTAGAAAAATGTATCTACAGTTTTTCAGATACAAGTTGCTTCATTTACTTGATGTGGTTTATGGATGGTGGTGATCCACTTCACTTTTCATGAATGGTTCACCAGTATATTGATAACCAGTTTCCAAACACATTGACCAGTTGAGGGGGAATCCACTGCACAGTCTTCCCGATCACCAGATTTGAATCCAATAAGTAGATTTTTTCCTTTGTGGACATTTAAAATCCTTGGTATATTCAATTAATGTACCAATCATAAGCTCTGAGGTGTGTACCCAAAATGGATTTGACCAAATAAAGAACAAACCAGGATATTTCCACAGTGTACAGCGAAGTATGGAATGCAGGCTAAGGGGTGCATGGTAGTAGGAAGTGGTCAATTCAAGTAATTTTTGTAATTGTAAATATGTTTGGTAAATGTATCATTTTTGTCCAATAATAAATCCTGTCATACCTCCCTAACAAAGGATTTTTGGAACTGTGTTCCAATGAACTTTTTGTAATGCTTTGACATGAAGAATAAATCCCCAAAGTTTGACAGATGTTTTTATGTACCCTGTACAGTAAGTTACAATTCATAAAGTAAAGCATTTTTTAACGTGAGAACTCTGAAAGAAGCTAAAATATATTGTTAGGCACTTTGAAATATTTTTTCCATTCATTACACATTATACCAGGTGTACAAGTATGAAACTGGAATTTCCCTATAGATGGTACTAGCCGTTCGTGTAGGGCCCATGAGACCATGTCTGCAGTGCCATCTGCTTCCTGTAATGGCTGACAATGAATGTCAACAAACAGCAACCCAAGTTCCATACATTGGTATCTGTTTCAAACCTGTAAGCATTTCGAATTTTGTGCCTACAAACTATTATTTGCAGACAGCATTGGTTTTTTGTTATCATTGGAAGAAAACTGCTGCAGAATTGTCATATGGATCCTTCTCCACAGCACGAGCTTTTCTGAATTATGCAGGTGGACACTATCCTGGTACTATACCCTTTGTTACTGTAATCCTCCTGGCCTCAACCACATTTCCATTTTTTCCGTTGTATCTGTCATCAACTTGGCAGTTCTGCTATTGGAGAGTGGTCTCCAGTCAAAATATTCACACTTACACATCAAATGTTCATACAAACTGCATTCAGCATCATGTATTTGACATATCATATCAACATTCTATTAGAGGTGGAAGTATTTTCAAAAGCATTTTTGGTATCTGGGCAGGTAAATTTGTCCACATAAAACATGTGTTCACTGAACTCACTGTCTGCAAATACACTGTTGTCTTTAGCAATACTCTATGTTACAAAAAATAAGGTTTTCCTGATGTTTCATCATTTTTGCTCTATTTGGTAAAAATGCTTTGTTGCTTCTTCATCAGAACTGTTATTCAGCATTACTTTTGTATTCTTGCATGTTTAAGAGTTCACTACAGGCTCCAAAATGTTGTGTGTTAAAATGCTGCTGGATGTACTCTTGATACCATGCTGACATCATTGCAGAGTAAACACAAAGTTCAATCGCCACACATGGAAAAAAAAACCTTGCTGTCTACTCTCAGTTTATTTTGGACATCTCCTTTCACTTTCCTCTTTTTGCTGTCACCCACTGTGCGAAATGCTTCAGTAAAAATTCACTGCATGATAACTGCAATCTTCCATACAAGCAGGTAGTAAACAACTGAATTTCTGAAACAATGTTTTCTTCAGACTTCAAAGGCAACTGACACCTGTCAGATACATCAGCTGCATTACTGGCTTTGTTATTTAATTCATCTTCGTTTCAGTATTGTGCTCTAACAGCAAAAATTATTGCTCAGAGAGAGAGGGGGGGGGAGGGGGGGAAGATGGCTACTCTGAGGGCTTTCAAATGTGCTTAAATTAAAAAATTATAGCAACAGATATATAACACTTTTTACAAATGGGATGGTCCAAAGATACCTGCGGGCTTACCTACGGTCACCTTTCGGCTGGGAATGGCCTACAGGCCACAGTTTGCTCACTTCTGTTCTACAGTGCAACCCAAGATGAGTGTCTGCTACACTATATGGGCTACAAAAATATCCATGGTAGATATCTTCCATCCTTAAACCACTTACTTGGCACAAACGACTCCAGAGCCAAATTTACAAGCAGTTTAAACTTTACCCATAATTCCTCTACAGTGATCATACTGGAACTAAATAATGTCAATTCATTATTTAACTGGAATGCTACTAAATGCTTACCTGCTCTCTGTAGCAGAAATACTCTTCTTGCCTTCTTGATTGATTCATTAACCTTAGTAACCATTAGTGCCTATGATGATATCATGGGCACTAATCCCTGTCTCTATAACGACAGACCTGTTTGTAGTTAAAAGGTCTAAAATATTTCCACTGAATGTGGGCTTGTCTAACTAGCTGCTCAAGACAGTTTTTGGGAAAGATGTTCAAAAATACTTTGAAAGATTGTCTATCTGTACATGTCCCAGTTCATATTCAGTAGGTTAAATTCACCTCCGACTAATACTGCATGATCAGGGTATTTCCACGCCACTGACCATACACTTGCTTTGAGTGACTCTAAAACTGTCAAAGTGGATTTGAGTGGCCAATGAAACAGTCCAACAATTAACTTGACTTCACCCTTGACCTGTTATTCACAGCCAGATAACTTCATAGTTGCACTCAAATTCAACCTCAATAGAGAGAATATTCTTTGTCAGCAGTATTGAACACTTCCCCTCCTATGGTATCTAATTTGTCTCTTCAACAGACTCCAGAACTGAAAGAGTGATGCTTTGTTGTCTGTAAAGAACTTCTGCGTTGCTTTGAAGCAGAAGGTGATGGCTCCTCCACAAGAATCATTACAGTAGATGACACCTGATTACACTACCGCCAAAATGAAACAAAGAGAGCAAGCAAGGAACGCCACCATTCCTCATAACCAAAACCCAAGAAGTTCTGAATGCAGCCATCTACAGGGAAGGTTTCTCTGACACACTTTGGGACGAGTAAGCCATTGTCTTGGAACACCACACGACTAGAGGCAACACCACCACAAGACCAAAGTACAGTGGACTTGTGACTAAAGGTGTCATTTTGCAGCACAATAATGCTCAACTTCATACTGCTCATGTAACATTTGCAATCACCGACAAGCTGCATTTTGATACTCTGCCACATCTGCCTACTAACCAGACCTCACATCAAGTGATAACCACATGTTTGGAGCACTCAAAGAGGCAACTGAAGGAGAGAAACTTCTTTATGATGAAGAGGTGCAGTAGGCAGCACACAAGTGGCTGTGCAAGCGACCAAAAGATTCCTCCCCTCCCCCCTCCAATTTCCATCATAAATTTCATCATAGCCAATTTTAATGTCTGAATTTTGTGCATATAATTTTATTACCTTAATTTTTACATACAAAATGACATACAGCACTAATTAATAACTAATTAATTAATAATTTCATGTAATTTATTATAATTTGCATTATGGCACACATTTATATAAACAAAGGAATTTACATCACAAAAGGATAAAAGTGATCACATATTTTTCTAAATTTCTAACCAGCAACATTTTCTGTAAGCCAAAATCAAATTAGTTCTTGTACCCATTAAAAACAGTGAAATCCAACCTAGCCAATTTTCAAGTATATTGCAGTTTTCAAAATAATAGTTTGTTCTTACACCAATATGATCTCACCTAAAATTGGCAGTTCACAGTTTTATGTTCATGAGTGAGACTTATGTTCTAGTGCACTCTCAGTGTTCATTGTGTATGTAAAAATACACTAAAAAAATTAAAAAGAAATAAAAAATTATGCACCATGAAGGAATTATCCAAACAGAACAGAAATCTGAGATGTACTGTGTACAGACAAACACCTGATTATAATCTCAGAAAAATTGTATGATTTATCCAGGAGGAGGAGTTTCACAGACTGAGCACGTCAATAACACATTGGGTCCACCTCTGATCCTAACACAAGCAGCTATTTGGCTTGGAACTGATTGACAGACTTGTTAGATGCCCTACTGAGGGAGATCATGCAAATTCTGTCCAACTGGCAGGTTTCTTCGTGAAAATCATGAGCTGGTTGGAGGAACCTGCCTGTAAAGCTTCAAATGTTCTCAGCTGTGGAGAGATCCAGCGACTTTGCTTGCCAAGGTAGAGTTTTGCAAGCATGAAGACAAGCAGCAGAAACTCCTGTCATGTGTGTGTGGGCATTACCTTACTGAAATGTAAGCACAGGATGGCTCACCACAAAGGGCAACAGATTGGGGCATAGAGTATTGTCGATGTATCACTCTGATGTAAGGGTGCTGTGGATGACAGCCAAAGAGGTCATGCTATGAAATGAAATGGCACCCCAGACAATCACGTCAGGCTGTCTGGCCTTATGGTGGATGACAGTCAGTTTAGTATACCACCACTGTCTGGGGCATCAACACCCAATTTAAAGGGGGGCTCTTCACTGAAGACAATTCTACTCCAGTCAATGAGATTCCAGGCCAAATGTGCCTGACACCACTGCAAATAGGCTTGTTGGTGTGCAGGGGTCTGGTAGTTGGTGCAGGGGTCACCATGAACTCTGCCCCCTTTTTGTGAGCTGCATATTAATGGTCCTTGTGGTCACTGAAGCACCAGTTGCATTTTGAATCGATGATAATACATGAATCCAGGGCTCTGAGTGCCCCTATGGCAATTGCTCAGTACTCACATTCTGTCATTTGTCTAGGTTGACCATTTCCTTCTTGAAGCTGTGTTCAGCCATGGTTCACCCATTCCTGCAAACGTCATCATCAAATAGTGCTAGCACTCCTATCCAGCGATTTGCCAATTACTCCAACTGCCTTCTTTGAGCCCAACTACATGTCCTCTCTCAAATGCTGATATCTGTTTACATTGCTCACATACCTGTTTGTGAGGCGTAGTTACTATCCAACAACATACACGGAAAGAAATATGCAAAGACTTTATGCCCTGGTATTGATATTTCCCTGTTTATTATCCTTGTCAGCTGCATGGTGAAACTGCATTGCAGCATAACACATTCACCCTACAATTTTGCATTTTTCCATTGATACCTGTATGAATATCAATCTGTAACCAATTTGCATCACTCCTTTGTGATGTGTCTTTTTTGTCTTAGAGTGCATGTGCACAGGTCACAATGAAACATAAGAACTCTAATGTTCAATAAGTTTTGAGTGAAATCTGTAAACTAAATTAATGAATTGTGTTGCGGAATGCTATTGTAATAAAAATCAACAATTGTTGAATGTGATGAATTTCATTAGTGATTGACTTAATTGAACTGCTACAGGATGGTGACTGTTAGGTGATGCGGGATCTGATCTAGATATCTGAGCTAATAATCTTGTTTCTAAATTAGTTCATAGCACATAAACTGGTTATCTTAATGACTGAACTTTGTAAGGAATGTGTGTATTCATGTCACCTACGAGGGTTGCCCAGAAAGAAATGCACTGCATTTTTTTTTTTTTTTTTTGCAGCTGAAAACAATGCTACGAATGTGAAATGTTATGCATGTATTATTTGATGTCTCCTGAGTGAGCGCACCAAGTTTCCATCCCTTCTGAAAGATAACATAGCTGCAGGACAGTTTCAAAGTGGCGTCTGTAGGTTATGTACTTTACAAGCAACATGCCATCATTGAATTTCTCACTGCACAGAAAGAAACTGTATGGAATATTCACAAATGCTTGTGCAAAGTCTATGGTTTATCTGCTGTTGACAAAAGTACAGCTAGTCCCTGGACACAGAGTGTGAGGTCATCAGAAGGCAGTTCGGTGGAGCTCCACGATTTGCAGCAGTCGGGGAGACAATCCATGGCTGTCACATCTGACATGATGCAGCTAGCTGATGATGTCATTTGCGAGGACAGACACATTACGACTCTGTCAATCAGCAAATGATGTGTGGATGCAATTATCCACACTCAAGGATATTCCAAAGAGTGTGCAAGCTGGGTTCTGGGGTGTCTAGCAGTGCGTCACAAATCACACAGAAAACAACACTTGTCTTGATTTGTTGCAATATTTTGAAGCTGAGGGGGAGGCCTTCTTGTCCCGGATTGTGACAGGTGATGAAACCCTGGTTCACCATTTTGAGCCCAAAACAAAACGATAGTTGGAATGGCGCCATTCCCACTCTCCACAGAAGAAAAAATTCAAAGCAACTGCTTCCACCAGTAAGATCGTGGTCACCATGTTCTGGGACTGTGAAGGTGTGATGCCAAGAGGCGGTACCATTAATTCAAAAGCATATGTTAACACATCAACAAAACTCAAGATACGCTTCCAACGACTTTGGCACCACAGCAAGCCAGAACAATGTTTTGCTGCAACATCATAATCCTCAGCCCCACACAAGTCTGAGGACTGCTGAACAAATTGCAAAACAGGGTTGGATAGTGTTACCCTGCAGCTCTGACCTAGCCCTCTTGGACTTCCACTTGTTTGGACCATTGCAGGATTCCGTTCATGGAAAACATATTGAGGACAATGAGGAAGTGATTCACACAGTGAAGCACTGGCTTTGCCATCATGAC